>NC_069503.1:65604886-65777386 GCF_027579735.1 Bombina bombina
GTGAGTGAAGGGTTAATACAAACTGTGCTGCTCTTTGTGCTAGTTAAGGGGTTAATACCCACTGTGCTGCTCTCTGTGCTAGTGAAGGAGTTAATACCCACTATGCTGCTCTCTGTGCTAGTGAAGGGTTAATACACACTGTGCAAATCTCTGTGCTGTAAGGGGTTAACACACACTGTGCTGCTCTCTGTGCTAGTGAAGGGTTAATACACACTGTGCAGCTCTCTGTGCTAGTGAAGGGTTAATACACACTGTGCAAATCTCTATGCTGTAAGGGGTTAACACACACTGTGCTGCTCTCTGTGCTGGTGAAGGGGTTAATACAAAGTGCAGCTCTTCTCAGTGCTAGTGAAAGTGCTAATATATATTGTGTAGCTTTATGTATATAGTGTAGCTGTAATGTATATAGTGTAGCTGTAATGTATATAGTGTAGCTTTATGTATATCGTGTAGCTTTATGTATATCGTGTAGCTTTATGTATATCGTGTAGCTTTATGTATATAGTGTAGCTTTATGTATATAGTGTAGCTGTAATGTATATAGTGTAGCTTTATGTATATAGTGTAGCTGTAATGTATATAGTGTAGCTTTATGTATATCGTGTAGCTTTATGTATATAGTCTAGCTGTAATGTATATAGTGTAGCTGTAATGTGTATATAGTGTAGCTGTAATGTATATAGTGTAGCTTTATGTATATAGTGTAGCTGTATGTATATAGTGTAGCTGTAATGTATATAGTGTAGCTTTATGTATATAGTGTAGCTTTATGTATATAGTGTAGCTTTATGTATATAGTCTAGCTGTAATGTATATAGTGTAGCTGTAATGTATATAGTGTAGCTGTAATGTATATAGTGTAGCTTTATGTATATAGTGTAGCTGTGATGTATATAGTGTAGCTTTATGTATATTGTGTAGCTTTATGTATATAGTGTAGCTTTATGTATATAATGTAGCTGTAATGTATATAGTGTAGCTTTATGTATATAGTGTAGCTGTAATGTATATAGTGTAGCTGTAATGTATATTGTGTAGCTTTATCTATATAGTGTAGCTGTAATGTATATAGTGTAGCTTTATGTATATAGTGTAGCTTTATGTATATAGTGTAGCTTTATGTATATAGTGCAGCTGTAATGTATATAGTGTATCTGTATGTATATAGTGTAGCTTTATGTATATAGTGTAGCTTTATGTATATAGTGTAGCTTTATGTATATTGTGTAGCTGTAATGTATATTGTGTAGCTTTATGTATATAGTGCAGCTGTAATGTATATAGTGTAGCTTTATGTATATTGTGTAGCTTTATGTATATTGTGTAGCTTTATGTATATTGTGTAGCTTTATGTATATAGTGTAGCTTTATGTATATAGTGTAGCTGTAATGTATATAGTGTATCTGTAATGTATATAGTGTAGCTTTATGTATATTGTGTAGCTTTATGTATATAGTGTAGCTTTATGTATATTGTGTAGCTGTAATGTATATTGTGTAGCTTTATGTATATAGTGTAGCTGTAATGCACTAGTAGAGGATATGACAGTGATAATTGGCTCAGTTACTAATATTATGAATTTGCAGCATTTAAACGTTAAAAAGCATCCAATTTGTCTTTAAAATGTTTGCATTTTGTTCTTTTGTATGATTGGCTGCTGCTTACTTAACATGTGACTTCTCAGCATGTATTCTGGGAGATGTAGTTCAGTATTGAACTGACCTTGTTCCCCTCCCATTTACTTCCTGTGCAGCCGTTGCTGGGTGAGTGAGTCAGGCTGTGTGTATTGTGTGATAAAAAGTTTTAGTCACTTTCTGGTCTTAAAATGTTTACAATTGTTATAAATGTTGTTGTTCTTTGAATGCATGTTACATGTCTGCTTGTGCCAGGCAATGGAGTACTAATTCATTTTCTTCTTTTTTATGCAAGTAAAGGGTTAATACACACTGTGCAGCTATCTGTGCTAGTGAAGGGTTAATACACAATGTGCAGCTCTCTGTTCTAGTGAAGGGTTAATACACACTGTGCTGCTATTTGTGCTAGTGAAGGGTTAATGCACACTGTGCAGCTCTCTGTTCTAGTGAAGGGTTAATACACACTGTGCTGCTCTCTGTGCTAGTGAAGGGTTAATACACACTGTGCTGCTCTCTGTGCCAGTGAAGGGTTAATACACACTGTGCAGCTCTCTGTGCTAGTGAAGGGTTAATACACACTGTTCTGCTCTCTGTGCTAGTGAAGGGTTAATACACACTGTGCTGCTCTCTGTGCCAGTGAAGGGTTAATACACACTGTGCTGCTCTCTGTGCTGGTGAAGGGTTAATACACACTGTGCAGCTCTCTGTGCTAGTGAAGGGTTAATGCACACTGTGCTGCTCTCTGTGCTAGTGAAGGGTTAGTACACACTGTGCTGCTCTCTGTGCCAGTGAAGGGTTAATACACACTGTGCTGCTCTCTGTGCTAGTGAAGGGTTAATACACACTATGCTGCTCTCTGTGCTAGTGAAGGGTTAATACACACTGTGCTGCTCTCTGTGCTAGTGAAGGGTTAATACACACTGTGCAGCTCTATGTGCTAGTAAAGGGGTTAATACACTCTGCTGCTCTCTTTGCTTGTGTAGGGTTAATTCACACTGCACTGCTCTCTGTGCTAGTGAATGGTTGATACACACTGTGCTGCTCTCTATGCTAGTGAAGGGTTAATATACACTGTACTGTGCTCTGTCCAAGTGAAGGGTTAATGCACACTGTGCTGCTCTCTGTGCTAGTGAACGGTTAATATACACTGTGCTACTATTTGTGCTAGTAAAGGATTAATACACACTGTGCAGCTCTCTGTGCCAGTGAAGGGGTTAATACACACCGTGCTGCTCTCTGTGCTAGTGAAGGGTTAATATACACTGTGCAGCTCTCTGTGCTAGTGAAGGGTTAATACACACTGTACTGCTCTCTGGGCTAGTGAAGGGTTAATATACACCGGGCTGCTCTCTGTCCCAGTGAAGGGTTAATATATACACTGTGCAGCTCTCTGTGCTAGTGAAGGGTTAATATACACTGTGCAGCTCTTTGTGCTAGTGAAAGGGTTAATGCACAATGTGCTGCTATTTGTGCTAGTGAAGGATTATTACACAGTGAGTTACTCTCTGTGCTAGTTAAGGGGTTAATACACACTGTGTTGCTCTCTGTCATAGGGAAAAGGTTAATACTCACTGTGCTGCTCTCTGTGCTAGTGAAGGGTTAATACACACTGTGCTGCTCTCTGTGCTAATGAAGGGTTAATACACACTGTGTAGCTCTCTGGGCTAGTGAAGGAGGGGGTAATACACACTATGCTACTCTCTGTGCTAGTGAAGGGTTAATTCACACTGTGCTGCTCTCTGTGCTAATGAAGGGTTAATACACACTGTGTAGCTCTCTGGGCTAGTGAAGGAGGGGGGTAATTCACACTGTGCTGCTCTCTGTGCTAGTGAAGGTTTAATACACACTGTGCTGCTCTCTGTGCCAGTGAAGGGTTAATACACACTGTGCTACTCTATGTGCCAGTGAAGGGGTTAATACACACTGTGCTGGTCTCTATGCCAGTGAAGGGTTAATACACACTGGGCTGTTCTCTGTGTTAGTGAAGGGTTAATACACACTGTGTAACTCTCTGTGCTAGTGAAGGGTTAATACACATGGTGCTGCTCTCTGTGCTAGTGAAGGGTTAATACACACTGTCCTGCTCTCTGTGCTAGTGTAGGGTTAATACACACTGCACTGCTCTCTGTGCTAGGGAAGGGGTTAATACACACTGTGCTGCTCTCCATCCTAGGGAAGGGTTAATACACACTGCACTGCTCTCTGTGCTAGGGAAGGGGTTAATACACACTGTGCTGCTCTCTGTGCTAGTGAAGGTTTAATACACACTGTGCTGCTCTCTGTGCTAGTGAAGGGTTAATGCACACTGTGCTGCTCTCTATGCTAGTGAAGGGTTAATATACACTGTACTGTGCTCTGTCCAAGTGAAGGGTTAATGCACATTGTGCTGCTCTCTGTGCTAGTGAACGGTTAATATACACTGTGCTGCTATTTGTGCTAGTAAAGGATTAATGCACACTGTGCAGCTCTCTGTGCCATTGAAGGGGTTAATACACACTGCTATTTGTGCTAGTAAAGTATTAATACACAGTGAGTTACTCTCTGTGCTAGTGAAGGGGTTAATACACACCGTGCTGCTCTGTGTGCAAGTGAAGGGTTAATATACACTGTGCAGCTCTCTGTGCTAGTGAAGGGTTAATACACACTGTACTGCTCTCTGGGCTAGTGAAGGGTTAATATACACTGTGCAGCTCCCTGTGCTAGTGAAGGGTTAATACACACTGTACTGCTCTCTGGGCTAGGGAAGGGTTAATATACACCGGGCTACTCTCTGTGCCAGTGAAGGGTTAATATACACTGTGCAGCTCTCTGTGCTAGTGAAGGGTTAATATACACTGTGCAGCTCTTTGTGCTAGTGAAAGGGTTAATGCACAATGTGCTGCTATTTGTGCTAGTGAAGGATTATTACACGCACTCTCTGTGCTAGTTAAGGGGTTAATACACACTGTGTTGCTCTCTGTCATAGGGAAAGGGTTAATACTCACTGTGCTGCTCTCTGTGCTAGTGAAGGGTTAATACACACTGTGCTGCTCTCTGTGCCAGTGAAGGGTTAATACACACTGTGCTGCTCTCTGTGCTAGTGAAGGGTTAATACACACTGTGTAGCTCTCTGGGCTAGTGAAGGAGGGGGTAATACACACTGTGCTACTCTCTGTGCTAGTGAAGGGTTAATTCACACTGTGCTGCTCTCTGTGCTAGTGAAGGGTTAATTCACACTGTGCTGCTCTCTGTGCTAGTGAAGGGTTAATACACACTGTGCTGCTCTCTGTGCTAGTGAAGGGTTAATACACACTGTGCTACTCTCTGTGCTAGTGAAGGGTTAATTCACACTGTGCTGCTCTCTGTGCTAGTGAAGGGTTAATTCACACTGTGCTGCTCTCTGTGCTAGTGAAGGGTTAATACTCACTGTGCTGCTCTCTGTACCAGTGAAGGGTTAATACACACTGTGCTGCTCTCTGTGGCAGTGAAGGGTTAATACACACTGCTGCTCTCTTTGGAAGTGAAGGGTTAATACACACTGTGCTACTCTATGTGCCAGTGAAGAGTTAATAACACTGTGCTGCTCTTTGTGCTAGTGAAGGGTTAATACACACTGTGCTGCTCTCTGTGCTAGTGAAGGGTTAATACACACTGTGCAGCTCTGTGTGCCAGTGAAGAGGTTAATACACACTGAGCTGGTCTCTATGCCAGTGAAGGGTTAATAAACACTGGGCTGTTCTCTGTGTTAGTGAGGGGTTAATACACACTGTGCTGCTCTCTGGGCTAGTGAAGGGTTAATACACATGTGCTGCTCTCTGTGCTAGTGAAGGGTTAAAGGGACTGTAAACTTTCTTATTTCTTACCCACCATATACATTTTTAAGTAGAAATGTAATATAATTATTATATTGTGCAGAGTGTAAGCGCTGCGGAAGCGAATAAAACTCACTTTTTTTCTTTACATCTTATTTACCGCTCCGTCCGCCCATGCAGCCTGAGTAAAATCTATATCAAAGTCAGCGCTGCAGGGCACTTACGTCATACAGACACTTCCTCCTCCCATCTCTATTCCCGGAGCGCGCATTATGTGTAACCTTGCGCCTGCGCAAATCAGAATTTTGGCAAATATGTTTTTTTAGGGTTTAATATATTCCATCATATATTGAACGTTTCAAAAATATATAAGTATAGTAATTGAAATGTTAATCATGTTGCTCGTTCGTCTGTAGGAGTGACTCACCGCTCTATCAGACACACAGAATCGCAATGCACGAAGAAGGCAGAACTAAGGATGTTACTGCGCATGCGCACGTCAAGAGGGAACGCGCGCTGTGAGGAAAGGAGAAGACGGACGTTCGAACGGCAGTTGGATGCAGGGGCTATGACGAAGAAGTAGGAAAAAAAGGTTTCTTAGATAGGCGGCCAGAAAAGGGTATTTTGTGAATCAATAAAATAAATGTTTTTAACGCTTCCACTGCGCTTTTTCTCTGCATAAGATTATTTTTTTATAATAATAGCTGATAATTAAACAGTATAAGTTTATATTTAGCAAGTGTTTACAGTCCCTTTAATACATTTTGTGCTGCTCTCTGTGCTAGTGAAGGGTTAATACACACTGTTCTGCTCTCTGTGCCAGTGAAGGGTTATTACACACTGTGCTGCTCTCTGTGCCAGTGAAGGGTTAATACACACTGTGCAGCTCTCTGTGCTAGTGAAGGGTTAATACACATTGTGCTGCTCTCTGTGCTAGTGAAGGGTTAATACACACTGTTCTGCTCTCTGTGCCAGTGAAGGGTTAATACACACTGTGCTGCTCTGTGCCAGTGAAGGGTTAATACACACTGTGCTGCTCTCTGTGCCAGTAAAGGGTTAATACACAGTGTGCTGCTCTGTGCCAGTGAAGGGTTAATACACACTGTGCTGCTCTGTGCCAGTGAAGGGTTAATACACACTGTGCTGCTCTCTGTGCCAGTGAAGGGTTAATACACACTGTGCTGCTCTCTGTGCCAGTGAAGGGTTAATACACACAGAAGCACAACTGTAGCACAAGTTATGTTTATGAGTTAGTCATTTACAGCAGCTACACACAGGGCAGGGGAATAAGATAAAACGTTATATAAATCAGTATTAGACACTGAGTATCATGTAATGTGTATAATGTACAGCTCACGTGTCATCACACAGGTGTAGTTTATTCATTTGTAAAGCAGACAACAGCTAAAGTGTTATATTATAAATAAATATATGTGTAGATATGAATGTATGGGAATGATTAGCTGCATTATGGTCAGATTTGCCAGGAGTAGCACAGGTCAGTGATGGGCCCTAACTCACAGGGGCCGCAGGTCAGTATTTAGGTTATTTATGGGCTACATATACATTTTGTCTGTTAAACACACAAATAATAATATATTTACAACAAATGTCCAGTTGCACAGGGCAAGTTTTAGGGCTCTTGTTTGCCGACCTACCAGAAGCCCCCAAATTGCACCTTATCAGTCCTGCTTTATCTAGGGGCGCGCAGTAACTAGCGCAGAGGGGCACGCAGTAACTAGGGCAGAGGGGCGCATGGTAACTAGCGCAGAGGGGCGCACTGTAACTAGCGCAGAGGGGCACGCAGTAACTAGCGCAGAGGGGCGCACGGTAACTAGCGCAGAGGGGCACGCAGTAACTAGCGCAGAGGGCAGCCCTGGCTTAAAAGGATATAGAACAATTTATTTTTATGCAACTTGTGTGTGGTATTGCACTAATCTAATACACAGGCCTAGTGAATACACTTTCCAAACAGATCAACACTTATTTTTCCAATGGCCAAACTCCCTCCCCACATAGTTTGCCTTATTTGTAGGAGCTAATCTGACCTTGTTATTGAGTAGACAAAGGGTTGTCACTGCTATTTTGTTAGCAACAGTTATATTGTTTTACATGATCTTATTACCCCTGTTCAGACTTACTAGGGGCAGATATGTAGCAGGGTCAGGTTTATGATGCCTTTAGTGTGCACTTATAATGCTAATGATTGAAAAACCTCTACTTTCAGAGTTTAACCCCTTAAGGACCAAGGACGTGCCAGGCACGTCCTACAAAAAATGGTTGTTAACGACCAAGGACGTGCCTGGCACATCATCTTGGGTTTGAAGCGCTGGAAGCAATCGTGATCACTTTCAGGGTATTGCAGTAATTCCTTGATATTGAGGCATCACTGCAATACCCTTTTTTTCTCATTGATGCAGAGAGAGCCACTCTGTGGCCCTCTCTGCATTGGCCAGCGATGGTGCTGATCGTTGGTGGGTGGGAGCCATAGCAGGGAGGCGGGTGGGTGGCCATCACTGGTCAGTTCCGGATCCTGTGTTGCTCAAGTGAGCGCAATTGTGCGAGGGCACGCGCCATCTACATTCAGTAAAATGTATGGGAAGGAGGGAGAGGGAGGGGGGAATAAACATTTTTTTCTCAGCAAACTGGGTTCTTGCAGACAGCTGTCAGTACCCAAGATGGTGGCATATAGTTAGAGGGAGGAGGGTTAGAGAGCTGTTTGGGGGGTCAGGGAGGTTAGGGGCTAAGGGGGGATCCAACACTGCAGTATAAAAATAAAAAAAGCCTTTTATTTTAGTACTGGCAGACTTTCTGCCAGTACTTAAGATGGCAGTGACAATTGTGAGGTTGGGGAGGGAAGAGAGCTGTTTGAGAGGGGTCAGGGAGGGATCAGGGGGTGGGATGTGTCAGGTGGGAGGATGATCTCTACACTAAAGCTAAAATTAACCCTACAACCTACCTAATTAACACCTTCACTGCTGGGCATAATACAAGTGTGGTGTGCAGCGACATTTACCAAAAAGTAATGCCAAAGCCATAATGTCAGCTATTTCTGAACAAAGGGTATTCCAAAGAAGCATTAACAACCATGTGTGCCATAATTGCACAAGCTGTTTGTAAATAAATTCAGTGAGAAACCTAAAGTTTGTGAAAAAGTGAACATTTCTTTCATGTAATTAGCAAGAGTCCATGAGCTAGTGACGTATGGGATATACATTCCTACCAGGAGGGGCAAAGTTTCCCAAACCTTAAAATGCCTATAAATACACCCCTCACCACACCCACAAATCAGTTTTACAAACTTTGCCTCCTATGGAGGTGGTGAAGTAAGTTTGTGCTAGATTCTACGTTGATATGCGCTCCGCAACAGGTTGAAGCCCGGTTTTCCTCTCAGCGTGCAGTGAATGTCAGAGGGATGTGAGGAGAGTATTGCCTATTTGAATTCAATGATCTCCTTCTACGGGGTCTATTTCATAGGTTCTCTGTTATCGGTCGTAGAGATTCATCTCTTACCTCCCTTTTCAGATCGACGATATACTCTTATATATATACCATTACCTCTGCTGATTTTCGTTTCAGTACTGGTTTGGCTTTCTACAAACATGTAGATGAGTGTCCTGGGGTAAGTAAATCTTATTTTCTGTGACACTCTAAGCTATGGTTGGGCACTTTTTTAAAGTTCTAAATATATGTATTCAAACATTTATTTGCCTTGACTCAGGATGTTCAACATTCCTTATTTTCAGACAGTCAGTTTCATATTTGGGATAATGCATTTGATTCAATCATTTTTTCTTACCTTAAAAAATTTGACTTTTTCCCTGTGGGCTGTTAGGCTCGCGGGGGCTGAAAATGCTTCATTTTATTGCGTCATTCTTGGCGCTGACTTTTTTGGCGCAAAAATTTTTTCTGTTTCCGGCGTCATACGTGTCGCCGGAAGTTGCGTCATTTTTTACGTTCTTTTGCGTCAAAAGTGTCGGCGTTCCGGATGTGGCGTCATTTTTGGCGCCAAAAGCATTTAGGCGCCAAATAATGTGGGGGTCTTATTTGGCGCTAAAAAAATATGGGCGTCACTTTTGTCTCCACATTATTTAAGTCTCATTATTTATTGCTTCTGGTTGCTAGGAGCTTGTTCACTGGCATTTTTTTCCCATTCCTGAAACTGTCATTTAAGGAATTTGATCAATTTTGCTTTATATGTTGTTTTTTCTATTACATATTGCAAGATGTTCCACGTTGCAACTGAGTCAGAAGATACTTCAGGAAAATCGCTGCCCGGTGCTGGAGCTACCAAAGCTAAGTGTATCACTTTTGGTATCTGTTCCTTCAGCTGTTGTTTGTATTACATGTTATGACAAACTTGTTAATGCAGATAAAATTTCCTTTAGTACTGTTACATTACCTGTTGCTGTTCCGTCAACATCTAATACTCAGAGTGTTCCTGATAACATAAGAGATTTTGTTTCTAAATCCATTAAGAAGGCTATGTCTGTTATTTCTCCTTCTAGTATACATAAAAGTCTTTTAAAACTTCTCTTTTTTCAGATGAATTTTTAAATGAACATCATCATTCTGATACTGATAATGGTTCTTCTGGTTCAGAGGTTTCTGTCTCAGAGGTTGATGCTGATAAATCTTTGTATTTGTTCAAGATGGAATTTATTCGTTCTTTATTTAAAGAAGTATTAATTGCATTAGAAATTGAGGATTCTGGTCCTCTTGATACTAAAACTAAACGTTTAAATAAGGTTTTTAAATCTCCTGTAGTTATTCCAGAAGTGTTTCCTGTCCCTGATGCTATTTCTGAAGTAATTTCCAGGGAATGGAATAATTTGGGTAATTCATTTACTCCTTTTAAAACGTTTTAAGCAATTATATCCTGTGCCATCTGACAGATTAGAGTTTGGGACAAAATCCCTAACGTTAATGGGGCTGTCTCTACTCCTGCTATATTTTTAGCGGATGTTGCTGCAGCTTCAACTTTTTGGTTAGAAGCTTTAGCGCAACAAGTAACAGATCATAATTCTCATAGCATTATTATTCTTCTATAACATGCTAATTATTTTATTTGTGATGCCATCTTTGATATCATTAGAGTTGATGTCAGGTATATGTCTCTAGCTATTTTAGCTAGAAGAGCTTTATGGCTTAAAACTTGGAATGCTGATATGTCTTCTAAGTCAACTTTGCTATCCCTTTCTTTCCAGGGTAATAAATTATTCGGTTCTCAGTTGGATTCTTTTATCTCAACTGTTACTGGAAGGAAGGGAACTTTTTTTACCACAGGATAAAAAATCTAAGGTAAATTTAGGTCTAATAATCGTTTTCGTTCCTTTCATCACAACAAGGAACAAAAGCCTGATCCTTCATCCTCAGGAGCGGTATCAGTTTGGAAACTATCTTCACTTTGGAATATATCCAAGCCTTATAGAAACCCAAAGCCAGCTCCTAAGTCCCCATGAAGGTGCGGCCCTCATTCCAGCTCAGCTGGTATGGGGCAGTTTACGTTTTTTTCAAAGAAATTTGGATCAATTCCGTTCACAATCTCTGGTTTCAGAACATTGTTTCAGAAGGGTACAGAATTGGCTTCAAGTTAAGGCCTCCTGCAAAGAGATTTTTTTCTTTCCCGTGTCCCAGTAAACCCAGCAAAGGCTCAAGCATTTCTGAAATGTGTTTCAGATCTAGAGTTGGCTGGAGTAATTATGCCAGTTCCAGTTCTGGAACAGGGGCTGGGGTTTTATTCTATCTCTTCATTGTACCAAAGAAGGTCAATTCCTTCAGACCAGTTCCGGATCTATCAATTTTGAATCGTTATGTAAGGATACCAACATTCAAGATGGTAACTGTAAGGACTATCCTGCCTTTTGTTCAGCAAGGGCATTATATGTCTACAATAGATTTACAGGATGCATATCTGCATATTCCGATTCATCCAGATCACTTTTAGTTTCTGAGATTCTCTTTTCTAGACAAGCATTACCAGTTTTGTGGCTCTACCGTTTGGCCTAGCATCAGCTCCAAGAATTTTTACAAAGGTTCTCGGTGCCCTTCTGTCTGTAATCAGAGAACAGGGTATTGTGGTATTTCCTTATTTGGACGATGTCTTGGTACTTGCTCAGTCTTTACATTTAGCAGAATCTCATACGAATCGACTTGTGTTGTTTCTTCAAGATCATGGTTGGAGGATCAATTCACTAAAAAGTTCATTGATTCCTCAGACAAGGGTAACCTTTCTGGGTTTCCAGATAGATTCAGTGTCCATGTCTCTGTCTTTGACAGACAAGAGACGTCTAAAATTGATTTCAGCTTGTCGAAACCTTCAGTCACAATCATTCCCTTCGGTAGCCTTATGCATGGAAATTCTAGGTCTTATGACTGCTGCATCGGACGCGATCCCCTTTGCTCGTTTTCACATGCGACCTCTTCAGCTCTGTATGCTGAATCAATGGTGCAGGGATTACACAAAGATATCTCAATTAATATCTTTAAAACCGATTGTACGACACTCTCTGACGTGGTGGACAGATCACCATCGTTTAATTCAGGGGGCTTCTTTTGTTCTTCCGACTTGGACTGTAATTTTAACAGATGCAAGTCTTACAGGTTGGGGAGCTGTGTGGGGATCTCTGACGGCACAAGGAGTTTGGGAATCTCAGGAGGTGAGATTACCGATCAATATTTTGGAACTCCGTGCAATTTTCAGAGCTCTTCAGTCTTGGCCTCTTCTGAAGAGAGAATCGTTAATTTGTTTTCAGACAGACAATGTCACAACTGTGGCATACATCAATCATCAAGGAGGGACTCACAGTCCTCTGGCTATGAAAGAAGTATCTCGAATTCTGGTTTGGGCAGAATCCAGCTCCTGTCTAATCTCTACGGTTCATTTCCCAGGTATAGACAATTGGGTAGCGGATTATCTCAGTCGCCAAACGTTGCATCCGGGCGAATGGTCTCTTCACCCAGAGGTATTTCTTCAGATTGTTCAAATGTGGGAACTTCCAGAAATAGATCTGATGGCTTCTCATCTAAACAAGAAACTTCCCAGGTATCTGTTCAGATCCCGGGATCCTCAGGCGGAGGCAGTGAATGCATTATCACTTCCTTGGAAGTATCATCCTGCCTATATCTTTCCGCCTCTAGTTCTTCTTCCAAGAGTAATCTCCAAGATTCTGAAGGAATGCTCGTTTGTTCTGCTGGTAGCTCCAGCATGGACGGATCTTTTTCGGATGGCCTCTTGCCAACCGTGGGCTCTTCCGTTAAGACCAGACCTTCTGTCGCAAGGTCCTTTTTTCCATCAGGATCTCAAATCTTTTAATTTAAGGGTATGGAGATTGAACGCTTGATTCTTGGTCAAAGAGGTTTCTCTGACTCTGTGATTAATACTATGTTACAGGCTCGTAAATCTGTATCTAGAGAGATATATTATAGAGTCTGGAAGACTTATATTTCTTGGTGTCTTCTCATCATTTTTCCTGGCATTCTTTTAGAATTCCGAGAATTTTTACAGTTTCTTCAGGATGGTTTAGATAAAGGTTTGTCCGCAAGTTCCTTGACAGGACAAATCTCTGCCCTTTCTGTTCTTTTTCACAGAAAGATTGCTAATCTTCCTGATATTCATTGTTTTGTACAAGACTTGGTTCGTATAAAACCTGTCATTCAGTCAATTTCTCCTCCTTGGAGTTTGAATTTGGTTCTGGGGGCTCTTCTAGCTCCTCCTTTTGAACCCATGCATTCATTGGACATTAAACTTCTTTCTTGGAAAGATTTGTTTCTTTTGGCCATCTCTTCTGCCAGAAGAGTCTCTGAATTATCTGCTCTTTCTTGTGAGTCTCCTTTTCTGATTTTTCATCAGGATAAGGTGGTGTTGCGAACTTCTTTAGAATTTTTACCTAAGGTTGTGTATTCTAACAACATTAGTAGAGAAATTGTGGTTCCTTCATTATGTCCTAATCCTAAGAATTCTAAGGAAAAATCATTGCATTCTTTGGTTGTTGTTAGAGCTTTGAAATATTATGTTGAAGCTACTAAGTCTTTCCGAAAGACTTCTAGTCTATTTTTCATCTTTTCTGGTTCTAGAAAAGGTCAGAAAGCTTCTGCCATTTCTTTGGCATCTTGGTTGAAATCTTTAATTCATCATGCCTATGTCGAGTCGGGTAAAACTCAGCCTCAAAGGATTACAGCTCATTCTACTAGGTCAGTTTTTACTTCCTGGGCGTTTAGGAATGAAGCTTCGGTTGTTCAGATTTGCAAAGCAGCAACTTGGTTCCTCTTTGCATACTTTTACTAAATTCTACCATTTTGATGTGTTTTCTTCTTCTGAAGCAGTTTTTGGTAGAAAAGTACTTCAGGCAGCGGTTTCAGTTTGAATCTTCTGCTTATGTTTTCTTTAAACTTTATTTTGGGTGTGGATTATTTTCAGCAGGAATTGTCTGTCTTTATTTTATCCCTCCCTCTCTAGTGACTCTTGCGTGGAAAGATCCACATCTTGGGTAGTCATTATCCCATACGTCACTAGCTCATGGACTCTTGCTAATTACATGAAAGAAAACATAATTTATGTAAGAACTTACCTGATAAATTCATTTCTTTCATATTAGCAAGAGTCCATGAGGCCCACCCTTTTTTGTGGTGGTTATGATTTTTTTGTATAAAGCACAATTATTCCAATTCCTTATTTTTTATGCTTTCGCACTTTTTTCTTATCACCCCACTTCTTGGCTATTCGTTAAACTGATTTGTGGGTGTGGTGAGGGGTGTATTTATAGGCATTTTAAGGTTTGGGAAACTTTGCCCCTCCTGGTAGGAATGTATATCCCATACGTCACTAGCTCATGGACTCTTGCTAATATGAAAGAAATGAATTTATCAGGTAAGTTCTTACATAAATTATGTTTTTTTATTTTTTATTTAATATCAATTGGCGGTGAAATGGTGGCGTGAAATATACCAAAATGGGCCTAGATCAATACTTTGGGTTGTCTACTAAAAAAAAATATATACAGTACATGCGACAGGTTATTCATAAATTCCTGGCAGATATCAGTGTTACAACGTAACTTTCGCTAATTATGAAAAAAAAATGGTTTGGAAATAGCAAAGTGCTACTTGTACTTATTGCCCTATAACTTGCAAAGAACATGTAAACACTGGGTATTTCTAAACTCAGGACAAAATTTAGAAACTATTTAGCATGGATGTTTTTTGGTGGTTGTAGATGAGTAACAGATTTTGGGGGTCAAAGTTAGAAAAAGTGTGTTTGTTTTTTTTTTCCATTTTTTCATCATATTTTTATTAAAAAAAAGTGTTTATAGTAAATTATAATATATGATGAAAATAATGGTATCTTTAGAAATTCCATTTAATGGCGAGAAAAACGGTATATAATATGTGTGGGTACAGTAAATGAGTAAGAGGAAAATTACAGCTAAACACAAACACTGCAGAAATGTAAAAATAGCCCTGGTCCCTAACGGTAAGAAAATTTAAAGATTGTCTGGTCACTAAGGTGTTAAAGGACAGTAAAGTTAAAATTAAACTTTCATGATTCAGATAGGGCATGCAATTTTTACAACTTTCAATTTTACTTTTATCATCAAATCTGCTTTGTTGAAAGCTAAACCTAGATAGACACATATGCTAATTTCTTGCCTCTTATCATTTATCTATTAGTGCAATTTATAGCTTTTTACAGCAAGACACTGCTAGTTCATGTGTGCTATATAGATAACGTGCTCAATCCTGTGGAGTTTTTTGAGTTAGCACTGATTGGGTAAAATACAAGTCTGTCAAAAGAACTGAGATAAGGGGGCAGTCTGTAGAGGCTTAGATACAAGGTAATCACAGTGGTAAAAACTATATTTATATAACTGTCTTGTTATGCAAAACTGGGGAATGGGTAATAAAGGAATTATCTATCTTTTTAAAATATAACAATTCTGGAGTAGACTGTCCCTTTAAGCACAGATTTAAGTGCTGTTTCTATTGGTTACAACAGATCATACTTTGGCCGTGTTTTCATTGCGGTGGTAAAGTTTGGAAACTGCTGGTGTCATAAAAATTCTCCATAGACTTTAATGGCGATAAATGTTTTTATCACTTAGTTTTCACAATTTCCCTCCTCAGTGGGATTTAGGTCTTTGTGTTTTACAGCTGACAAAGCCCTTTATGACAATAACATTAGTTTGTATAAATGTATATACAGGGGCAGACTGAGACCAACCAGGGCCCCTGGGCAAAAAGTGTGACAGGACCCCCCACCCCCTTCAATTCCAGTGGCCATAAAGATTAGAGCTGTCATTCCCTGCAGATTTACATCCTGAGCTCCCCAGCAGCACAGAACCCCTATAGATGTGCATTCAAATAAATGTGTTATTCACCCTAATTTCACATAGATGATCCCAAAAAAGAGAAATACATACGGCTAGATTTAGAGTTTTGTCGGTAAGGACCCGCGTAGCTAACGCCAGCTTTTTTCTGGCCGCACCATAAAAATAACTCTGGTATTGAGAGTCCACATAAAGGCTGCTTTAGGCTCCAAAAAAGGAGCGTAGTGCATTTTTAACGCAGCTTCAACTCTCGATACCAGAGTTGCTTACGGACGCGGCCAGCCTCAAAAACGTGCTCGTGCACGATTCCCCCATAGAAAACAATGGGGCTGTTTGAGCTGAAAAAAAACCTAACACCTGCAAAAAAGCCGCGTTCAGCTCCTAACGCAGCCCCATTGTTTGCTATGGGGAAACACTTCCTACGTCTGCACCTAACACCCTAGCATGTACCCCGAGTCTAAACACCCCTAACCTTACACTTATTAACCCCTAATCTGCCGCCCCCGCTATCGCTGACCCCTGCATTTTATTATTAACCCCTAATCTGCCGCTCCGTAAACTGCCGCTACTTACATTATCCTTATGTACCCCTAATCTGCTGCCCCTAACACCGCCGACCCCTATATTATATTTATTAACCCCTAATCTGCCCCCCACAACGTCGCCTCCACCTGCCTACACTTATTAACCCTTAATCTGCCGAGCGGACCTCACCGCTACTATAATAAATAGTATTAACCCCTAATCTGCCCTCCCTAACATCGCCGACACCTAACTTCAAACATTAACCCCTAATCTGCCGACCGGAGCTCACCGCTATTCTAATAAATGTATTAACCCCTAAAGCTAAGTCTAACCCTAACACTAACACCCCCCTAAATTAAATATAATTTTAATCTAACGAAATTAATTAACTCTTATTAAATAAATTATTCCTAGTCCAGAAGAGCTCCTCCGATGTCCTGATCCAAGCCCAAGCGGGTGGCTGAAGATGTCCATGATCCGGTAGAAGTCTTCATCCAAGCGGGGCAGAAGAGGTCTTCCATCCGATTGAAGTCTTCATCCAGGCGGCATCTTCTATCGTTATCCATCCGGAGCGAAGCGGCAGCATCCTGAAGACCTCCGACGCGGAACATCCATCCTGCCCGACGACTGAACGACGAATGACGGTTCCTTTAAATGACGTCATCCAAGATGGCGTCCCTCGAATTCCGATTGGCTGATAGGATTCTATCAGCCAATCGGAATTAAGGTAGGAATATTCTGATTGGCTGATGGAATCAGCCAATCAGAATCAAGATCAATCCGATTGGCTGATCCAATCAGCCAATCAGATTGAGCTCGCATTCTATTGGCTGATCGGAACAGCCAATAGAATGCGAGCTCAATCTGATTGGCTGATTCCATCAGCCAATCAGAATATTCTTACCTTAATTCCGATTGGCTGATAGAATCCTATCAGCCAATCGGAATTCGAGGGACGCCATCTTGGATGACGTCATTTAAAGGAACCGTCATTCGTCGTTCAGTCGTCGGGCAGGATGGATGTTCCGCGTCGGAGGTCTTCAGGATGCTGCCGCTTCGCTCCGGATGGATGACGATAGAAGATGCCGCCTGGATGAAGACTTCAATCGGATGGAAGACCTCTGCCCCGCTTGGATGAAGACTTCTACCGGATCATGGACATCTTCAGCCCCCCGCTTGGGCTTGGATCAGGACATCGGAGGAGCTCTTCTGGACCGATCGGTGAACCTGGCAGGGTGAAGACAAGGTAGGAAGATCTTCAGGGGCTTAGTGTTAGGTTTATTTAAGGGGGGTTTGGGTTAGATTAGGGGTATGTGGGTGGTGGGTTGTAATGTTGGGGGGGGGGTATTGTATGTTTTTTTTTACAGGCAAAAGAGCTGAACTTCTTGGGGCATGCCCCGCAAAGGGCCCTGTTCAGGGCTGGTAAGGTAAAAGAGCTTTGAACTTTTTTAATTTAGAATAGGGTAGGGCATTTTGTTATTTTGGGGGTCTTTGTTATTTTATTAGGGGGCTTAGAGTAGGTGTAATTAGTTTAAAATTGTTGTTATATTTTTCTTATGTTTGTAAATATTTTTTTATTTTTTGTAACTTAGTTCTTTTTTATTTTTTGTACTTTAGTTAGTTTATTTCATTGTAGTTATTTGTAGGAATTGTATTTAATTAATTTATTGATAGTGTAGTGTTAGGTTTAATTGTAGGTAATTGTAGGTATTTTATTTAATTAATTTAATGATAGTCTAGTGTTAGGTTTAATTGTAACTTAGGTTAGGATTTATTTTACAGGTAATTTTGTTATTATTTTAACTAGGTAACTATTAAATAGTTCTTAACTATTTAATAGCTATTGTACCTGGTTAAAATAATTACAAAGTTGCCTGTAAAATAAATATTAATCCTAAAATAGTTACAATGTAATTATAATTTATATTGTAGCTATATTAGGGTTTATTTTACAGGTAAGTATTTAGCTTTAAATAGGAATAAGTTATTTAATAATAGTTAATTTATTTCGTTAGATTTAAATTATATTTAACTTAGGGGGGTGTTAGGGTTAGATTTAGCTTTAGGGGTTTAAAAATTTATTAGAATAGCGGTGAGCTCCGGTCGGCAGATTAGGGGTTAATGTTTGAAGTTAGGTGTCGGCGATGTTAGGGAGGGCAGATTAGGGGTTAATACTATTTATTATAGGGTTAGTGAGGCGGATTAGGGGTTAATAACTTTATTATAGTAGCGGTGCGGTCCGCTCGGCAGATTAGGGGTTAATAAGTGTAGGCAGGTGGAGGAGACGTTGAGGGGGGCAGATTAGGGGTTAATAAATATAATATAGGAGTCGGCGGTGTTAGGGGCAGCAGATTAGGGGTACATAAGGATAACTTAAGTAGCGGCGCTTTGCGGTCGGCAGATTAGGGGTTAATTATTGTAGGTAGCTGGCGGCGACGTTGTGGGGGGCAGATTAGGGGTTAATAAATATAATACAGGGGTCGGCGGTGTTAGGGGCAGCAGATTAGGGGTACATAAGTATAACGTAGGTGGCGGTCGGCAGATTAGGGGTTAAAAAATGTAATTGAGTGGCGGCGATGTGGGGGGACCTCAGTTTAGGGGTACATAAGTAGTTTATGGGTGTTAGTGTACTTTAGAGTACAGTAGTTAAGAGCTTTATGAACCGGCGTTAGCCCAAAAAGCTCTTAACTACTGACTTTTTTCTGCGGCTGGAGTTTTGTCGTTAGAGTTCTAACGCTCACTTCAGACACGACTCTAAATACCGGAGTAAGAAAGATCCCATTGAAAAGATAGGATACGCAATTGACGTAAGGGGATCTGCGGTATGGAAAAGTCGCGGCTGAAAAGTGAGCGTTAGACCCTTTTTTGAGTGACTCCAAATACCGGAGTTAGCCTAAAACCAGCGTTAGGAGCCTCTAACGCTGGTTTTCACGGCTACCGCCAAACTCCAAATCTAGGCCATAGAAAATCCACCTGTGAGAGCCCATGTGCATGGTCTAGGGCAGTGCTTTCTAAACTGTGTGTTGTGACACCTTAGTGTGTCGGCAGCAGTGTGTAAGTGCGTCCCTGCTTCAGCACACATTTGTTTTTATTTAAATTTGTTTTTCTTTTCTTTTTTTTGTTTCCTACTTTCCGCCTGCCTGCTACGCATATCACATGGTTGTCACGTGATTGATACCTAGTGGGTCACAGATCATCTTAACCTAGTGGTGCAGCTCAGCGGGAACTGAAACTATTCCCATTGGCGGCACATTGGCTTGTGACTGCACGTGTAGTCTCCTCAATAGGCTTGTGACTGCACGTGTAGTCTCCTCAATAGGCTCGTGACTGCACGTGTAGTCTCCTCAATAGGCTCGTGACTGCACGTGTAGTCTCCTCAATAGGCTCGTGACTGCACGTGTAGTCTCCTCAATAGGCTCGTGACTGCACGTGTAGTCTCCTCAATAGGCTCGTGACTGCACGTGTAGTCTCCTCAATAGGCTCGTGACTGCACGTGTAGTCTCCTCAATAGGCTCGTGACTGCACGTGTAGTCTCCTCAATAGGCTCGTGACTGCACGTGTAGTCATTGAGTGGGACAGCAGTGTGTTTGCAGCGCGGGCAGTAGTCAATCAGACTCACCGAGCTCTGAGGGCGGCAGTTTAAACGCTGAGCTGAAGTTAAAGTGTTTTGTTTTTTTTGCAGCTAGCTCCCAGTTGTGCATTGCTGCTCCTGCTCTTGATATATGGATAGGAAGTGGAAGCTTAAAAATGCCTGATGATGAAATGCGAGAGTCTTTATCTAATATTCCACCAAATATTCTGAAACTGTGTTCAACCAATCAATCTCATAGATCCCATTAACCCCTTAACGACGCATGTCGTACAGGGTACGTCTTACACAAGCTGGTCTTTAAAGACCAGAGACGTACCCTGTACGTCGTTAAGGGTTTCAAGCGACTGGAAGCGATCCTGATCGCTTCCAGCCGCTTTCAAGGTAATGCAGTGATGCCTCAATATTGAGGCATCACTGCAATACCATTTTAGGCACACCGATGCAGAGAGAGCCACTCTGTGGCCCTCTCTGCATCGGCCAGTGATGGTGCCTGATCGTTGGTGGGTGGGAGCCATTGCAGGGAGGTGGGTGGCCCATCACTGGGGAACTTCCTTCCAGCTCTTTATTATGCCGGGTGCGCGCGGGTGCGCGTTCGCGATCGCGATCTAACGCAATTGTTATGTGAAATTTTTTTGGCTGGAAGATGGTGGAGGGGTGATCAAGGAGTGATCTGGGGGTGATCTGGGAGGGGGAGGGCGTAAGGTATGGAGGGGGGCAGCTACACTATAGAAAATGTTAGGTTTAAAAAAAAAAAAAAAAAAGTTATTTTGCAAAGTGGGTACTGGCAGACAGCTGCCAGTACCCAAAATGGTTACTAATAGTTAGTGGGGGGAGGGTTAGAGAGCTCTTTGGGGGGGATCAGGCAGGTTGGGGGCTAAGGGGGGGATCCTACACAGCAGAATATGATTATTATTTTTTTAAATAATAAAAAAAACAAATTAAAACTTTTATTTTAGTACTGGCAGACTTTCTGCCAGTACTTAAGATGGCGGGGAAAATTGTGGGGTGGGGGAGGGAAGAGAGCTGTTTGGGAGGGATCAGGGGGTGGGATGTGTCAGGTGGGAGGCTGATTTCTACACTAAAGCTAAAATTAACCCTTAAAGCTCCCTACAAGCTACCTAATTAACCCTGTCACTGCTGGGCATAATACAAGTTTGGTGCGCAGCGGCATTTAGCGGCCTTCTAATTACCAAAAAGCAATGCCAAAGCCATATATGTCTGCTATTTCTGAGCAAAGGGGATCCCAGAGAAGCATTTACAACCATTTGTGCCATAATTGCACAAGCTGTTTGTAAATAATTCCAGTGAGAAACCCAAAGTTAGTGAAAAAGTGAACAATTTTTTTTATTTGATCGCATTTGGCGGTGAAATGGTGGCATGAAATATATCAAAATTGGCCTAGATCAATACTTTGGGTTGTCTACTACACTACCCTAAAGCTAAAATTAACCCTACAAGCTCCATACAAGCTACCTAATTAACCCCTTCACTGCTGGGCCTAATACAAATGTGGTGCGCAGCTGCATTTAGCGGCCTTCTTATTACCAAAAAGCAACGCCAAAGCCATATATGTCTGCTATTTCTAAACAAAGGGGATCCCAGAGAAGCATTTACAACCATTTGTGCCATAATTGCACAAGTTGTTTGTAAACAATTTCAGTGAGAAACCTGATATTTGTGAAAAAGTTTGTGAAAAAGTGAACAATTTTATTTATTTGATCGCATTTGGCGGTAAAATGGTGGCATGAAATAGACCAAAATGGGCCTAGATCAATACTTTGGGATGTCTACTAAAAAAAAAATATACATGTCAAGGGATATTCAGGGATTCCAGACAGATATCAGTGTTCCAATATAACTATCGCTTATTTTGAAAAAAAATGGTTTGGAAATAGCAAAGTGCTATTTGTACTTATTGCCCTATAACTTACAAAAAAAGCAAAGAACATGTAAACATTGGGTATTTCTAAACTCAGGACAAAATTTAGAAACTAATTAGCATGAGTGTTTTTTGGTGGTTGTAGATGTGCAACAGATTTTGGGGGTCAAAGTTAGAAAACGTGTGTTTTTTTTCCATTTTTTCATCATATTTTATAATTTTTTTTTATGGTAAATTGTAAAATATGATGAAAATAATGGTGTCTTTAGAAAGTCCATTTAATGGCGAGAAAAACGGTATATAATATGTGTGGGTACAGTAAATGAGTAAGAGGGAAATTGCAGCTAAACACAAACACTGCAGAAATGTAAAAATAGCCTTGGTCCTTAAGGGAAAGAAATTGAAAAATGGCCTTGTCCTTAAGGTGTTAAAATAGTAAGTGGCTATTGGTGAAATTAAACTTTTTTTTAATTCTTGCACATACTTACTGTTACTTAATTTATGTATGTGTAGTATCTCTTAAAACAAGATAGTTTAACCTCCTGTTTGCTAGTACAACTGAATTACTGTGTCGCAAAATGATGTAGATCTAAATAGTGTCACCAACATGAAAAGTTTGTAAAGCTCTGGTCTAGGGAATAATTAGATCCATACAATTGAGAAATCCCTGGTCTGTACTTTTTTAGTTTCCGTCATTGCCATAATAAATATATAATATATTACTGCTTGAGCAAACCCAGGTGTAGAGCCTGCTAAGTAGCGTTAAGTGTACCTAGTGATGCACTGAAGTATAAGCGGCTGGTGTAGTATCATTAAAGGGACCTGAAACATTTTTCATTCATGATTTAGGTAGAACATACTACACACAACTGGTTTCTAACTGAACACATGGGGTGAGCCAATGACAATCGGTATGTATGTATGTACGTACGTATATATATATATATATATATATATATATATATATATATATATATATATATATATATATATATATATATATATATATATATATACAGCCACCAATCGGCAGCTAGAACCTAGGATAACAAGAGACGCAAGCAAATTAAATATTAAAAGTAAATTGTAAAGTCGTTTAAAATGATATGCTCTGTCTAAATCCTGAATGTCTAATGATGACTTTACCGTCCCTTTAATTACCATACAATTCTGCTATCCACTAGCGATGCACTGAAAGTTTGGCCGCAGAAACGTTTCGGCAGAAAATAGCAATTTCAGTTATTTTGTTTTTCGTTTTTTTTTTGCCTATTTTCAGTAAAATTATTGTGTAGCATATTACAAATATGATGCTAGCCTAGAGCTGCTGTTTGAGTTTGTTACTTGACTTACTGTTCTGCATACAATAATAGTTTTCTAGGGCTATACTTTATTTGGATAATTGGTATAAAAAACTGTTAAATCTGATTCTGTTATAGAGAACTACAGAATAATACATTATATTGATATTTAATATTGTTTTAAGTAGGGATGCAGAAACTTTTTGGCTGAAGAAATGGTATCGTTTTTTTCGTTTTTTTTTTTTTTTGTTTAGTTTTTTTTTTGCCTTTTTTTTTCTTGGTAAAATTATTGTGTAACATATTATTGTTTTAAGATTTTTCTTTTTTTCAAGATATGACAAGTCCACGGATTTCATCCTTACTTATGGGATTACGCCTCCCATTTAGCAGGAAGTGGCAAAGAGCACCACAGCAGAGCAGTATATATAGCTCCTCCCTTCCCTCCCACCCCAGTCATTCTCTTTGCCTGTGTTAGTGATAGGAAGAGGTAAAGTTGAGGTGTTAGTTTAGATTCTTCAATCAAGAAGTTTTTTATTTTAAAAATCAATTAAAATCCCTAAGAGGAGTGGAGACTTTTTATTTTTCTGCCCTGATGTTGATGATCTTAGCAAACATTATCTAAGATCCATAATGGTTCCCACAAAGCAGCTGAATGTAATCTAAAGACAAATCTTCAGTGTGGAGAATGGTGTCATGCTACAAGCAGCATTGAGGTATGTTCAGTCTTTTGTTTTCTGGGGAGACTTGATACATCGGAACAGGCTAACATTATTCCCTAACTGGGAAGGGATAATCAGTATGCACTATAAGAAAGAATGGTGTTCCTGGAAGTCCCCTTATGTACTTATTTAATAGTGTGCTGTTTTCACTTTCAAATTTCTGTGTGGGCTGACGCTGGGAGAAAGCGGTTCTGGCTTCGTTATTTTGTGATTATAACTGGCTTACAGGGACCTTATTCTCTGAGATGCGCTTTAGTGTTTTATAAGAGGGCACATGGCTTTTGTATATGGAGAACGACATGTTAGTTATCTACCCATGCGGGTCTTGGTACGGATAAGAGTTACGTCCACGGTGGGCGGGGCCTATTTTCACGCGCTCAGCCGCGCAGTGTTTTTCCGGATCGGCAGCAGGTCCTGAGGCTCCGGTGGGGCCTAACTCAGTTTTCCAACCGTAGGGCCCAGAGAGACCTAAAGCCGTTTTTCTTCAGTGTGATCTGGGGGCAGGTAGGCGCTGTGGCGAGGTGCAGGGGCCTGGATTGCTATAAGTTAATAAAGCTCATAAAGTTGTTATAAATTGATATATTATATACTCTAACAAGTGGTGCAATATTGTTAAGCTATTTTGGGCACATTAGGACATTTTTTACTCCTGCAAACATTGTTTTTGTGATAACAGAAAAATTGTTGCGCTTTTATTATTTAAAGGCACAGTACTCTTTTTACTTAAAATTTTTTGTTTGTATATATTTTGACTCCAGAGTACAATATATCAAATAAAGAACGACTATTATTGCTATTGCTAGTCTGTTTAACATGTCTGATCTTGAGGAAACTACTTGTTCTATGTGTTTAAATGCCATTGTGGAACCCCCTCTTACCTTCTGTCCCTCATGTACTGAAGGGGCCTTACAATGTAAAGAGAACATTTTCTTTAAGGAAAGTGTGCCTAAGGATGATTCTCAGTCTGATGAGAATCAGGGTATGCCGCTAAATTCTCCCCAAGCGTCACAACCTTTAACGCCTACCCAGGTGACGCCGGGTTCTTCAACCGCGTCTACTTCATTTACTCTGCAGGATATGGCTGCAGTTATGTCATCTACCCTTACAGAGGTTTTATCTAAGCTGCCAGTGTTACAGGGCAAGAAGTCAATGTGAATACTGCGACCTCTGATGCTTTGTTGGCTATTTCCAATGTACCCTCACAGGGATCTGAATTGGGGGTCAGGGAACTTCTGTCTGAGGGGGAACTTTCCGATTCGGGAAGTGTGTTATCTCAGACGGATTCGGACGTCATGTCCTTTAGATTTAAGCTTGAACACCTCCACCTATTACTTCGGGAAGTTTTAGCGACTCTGGATGACTGTGACTCTATTGTGGTACCACCAGAGAAATTGTGTAAGATGGACAAATACTTAGAGGTGCCTACTTACTCTGATGTTTTTCCGGTTCCTAAGAGAATCTCGGAAATTATTACGCGGGAATGGGAAAGACAGGTTATTCTGTTCTCACCTTCTCCTAATTTTAAGAAAATGTATCCCATATCTGACACTGTTCAGGACTCTTGGCAAACAGTCCCTAAGGTGGAGGGAGCTATATCTACCCTGGCTAAGCGTATAACTATTCCTATTGAGGACAGTTGTGCTTTCAAAGACCCTATGGATAAGAAATTGGAGGGTCTTCTAAAAAAGTTATTTATTCATCAGGGTTTCCTTCCTTTTACAACCGACGGCCTGCATTGTACCAGTTACAACTGCGGAAGCCTTCTGGTTCGACACCTTGGAAGTCTCTTAAAACTGAGACTCCTTTAGAGGACATTTTAGATAGAATTAAGGCTCTTAAGCTGGCTAATTCTTTTATTACGGATGCTGCCTTTCAGATTGCCAAATTGGCGGCCAAGAATGCCGGATTTGCCATTCTAGCGCGTAGAGCGTTATGGTTAAAATCTTGGTCTGCTGATGTGTCATCTAAGTCAAAGCTTTTGGCTATTCCTTTCAAGGCAAAAACCCTATTCGGGCCTGACTTGAAAGAAATAATTTCTGACATTACAGGAAGGGAATTTTGCGCAGGCCAAGTCTGTCTGGAGACCCAACCAGGCTTGGAACAAGTGTAAGCAACCCAAGAAGCCCGCTGCTGCTACCAAGACAGCATGAAGGGGCGGCCCGCGATGCGGGACCGGATCTAGTAGGGGGCAGACTTTCTGTCTTTGCCCAGGCTTGGGTAAGAGATGTTCAGGACCCCTGGACACTGGAAATCGTGCCCCAAGGGTATCAATTGGAATTCAAAAATTCTCTCCCAAGGGGGAGGTTTCTTCTTTCACGATTGTCTGTAGACCAGATAAAAAGAGAGGCGTTCTTACGTTGTGTAAAAGACCTCTCTACTATGGGAGTAATTCGTCCCGTTCCAATACTGTAACAGGGGCAGGGGTTTTACTCAAATCTTTTCGTAGTCCCCAAAAAAGAGGGCACGTTTCGGCCTATTTTAGATCTAAAAAGTCTAAACAAGTTCCTCAGAGTCCCATCCTTCAAGATGGAGACTATTCGAACAATTCTGCCATTGATCCAGGAGGGTCAATATATGACTACCGTGGACTTGAAGGATGCATATCTTCATATTCCTATCCACAAGGATCATCACCAGTTCCTAAGGTTTGCCTTCCTGGACAAACACTTTCCGTTTGTGGCTTTTCCCTTCGGGCTGGACACAGCACCCAGGATCTTCACGAAGGTTCTAGGATCACTTCTGTCTGTCCTCAGGCCGCGGGGCCTTGCAGTGGCGCCTTATCTGGACAATATTCTGATCCAGGCGTCATCTTACCATATGACAAAATCTCATACAGACATGGTTCTGTCCTTTCTGAGGACTCACGGGTGGAAGGTGAACCTAGAAAAGAGTTCATTACTTCCACAGACAAGGGTTCCATTCTTGGGAACTCTAATAGATTCCTTATCCATGAAAATGTTCCTGACGGAGGTCAGAAAACTAAAGATTCTGAATACATGCCGAGCCCTTCAGTCCAATCCTCGGCCATCACTGGCTCAGTGCATGGAGGTAATTGGATTGATGGTGGCGGCAATGGACATCATTCCGTTTGCTCGTTTTCATCTCAGACCGCTACAACTGAGCATGCTCAGGCAGTGGAATGGAGATTATGCAAATTTGTCTCCTCAGATAGATCTGGACCAGGAGACAAGAGACTCTCTTCTTTGGTGGTTGTCGCCGGATCATCTGTCCCAAGGGACGTGCTTCTGCAGACCCTCATGGGTGATAGTGACAACGGACGCCAGTCTACTAGGTTGGGGTGCAGTCTGGAATTCCCTGAAGGCTCAGGGTGTGTGGACACAGTCGGAGTCTCTACTTCCAATCAATATTCTGGAATTGAGAGCAATATTCAATGCGCTTCAGGCTTGGCCATAGTTGGCTTCGGCCAAATTCATCCGTTTTCAGTCGGACAACATCACGACTGTGGCTTACATCAATCATCAGGATGGAACAAGGAGTCCCTTAGCGATGATAGAAGTATCCAAGATAATTAGATGGGCGGAGGCTCACTCTTGTTATCTGTCAGCAATCTACATCCCAGGAGTGGACAACTGGGAAGCGGACTTTTTAAGCAGACAGACGTTTCATCCGGGGGAGAGGGAACTTCATCCGGAGGTCTTTGCAACTCGGATTCTCAGATGGGGCAGACCGGAATTAGATCTGATGGCGTCTCGCCAGAATGCCAAGCTCTCAAGATACGGATCCAGGTCAAGGGATCCTCAGACCGAACTGATAGATGCCTTGGAAGTGCCCTGGTCGTTCAACCTAGCTTATGTGTTTCCACCGTTTGCTCTCCTTCCCCGGGTGATTGCACGGATCAAACAGGAGAGGGCTTCGGTTATTCTGATCGCGCCTGCGTGGCCTCGCAGGACTTGGTATGCCGATCTAGTGGACATGTCCTCTCTGCCGCCGTGGAAGCTTCCATTGAGGCAGGACCTTCTCATTCAGGGACCCTTCCAACATCCGAATCTAGTTTCTCTGCAGCTGACTGCTTGGAGATTGAACGCTTGATTTTATCTAAGCGGGGGTTTTCTGATTCTGTCATTGATACTTTGATTCAGGCACATAAGCCTGTCAATAGAAAGATTTACCATAAGATATGGCGTAAATATCTTTATTGGTGCGAATCCAAGGGCTACTCATGGAGTAGAGTTAAGATTCCCAGGATTTTATCATTTCTCCAAGAAGGATTGGAGAAGGGGTTATCAGCAAGTTCCTTAAAGGGACAAATTTCTGCTTTGTCGATTTTACTACACAAGCGTTTGGCAGATGTTCCAGACGTTCAGTCTTTTTGTCAGGCTCTGACCAGAATCAAGCCTGTGTTTAGACCAATTGCTCCACCCTGGAGTTTGAATTTAGTTCTTAAGGTTCTTTAAGGGGTTCCGTTTGAACCCTTACATTCCATAGATATTAAGTTGTTATCTTGGAAGGTTTTATTTTGGGTTGCTATTTCTTCTGCTCGTAGAGTTTCTGATCTCTCAGCGTTACAATGTGACTCTCCTTATCTTATTTTTCATTATGATAAGGTGGTTTTACGTACAAAACCTGGTTGTCTTCCTAAGGTTGTTTCTAACAAAAATATTAATCAGGAAATTGTTGTTCCTTCATTGTGTCCTAATCCTTCTTCTAAGAAGGAGCGTTTGTTGCATAACTTGGACATGGTCCGTGCCCTGAAGTTTTACTTGCAGGCGACGAAAGATTTTCGTCAATCGTCTTCTTTATTTATTGTTTTTTCTGGAAAGTGTAGGGGTCAGAAAGCTACGACTACCTCTCTTTCTTTTTGGCTGAAGAAAATGATCCGTCTGGCATATGAGACTGCTGGACAGCAGCCTCCTGAAAGAATTACAGCTCATTCCACTAGGGCTGTGGCTTCCTCATGGGCATTTAAAAACGATGCTTCTGTTGAACAGATTTGCAAGGCTGCAACTTGGTCGTCTCTTCACACTTTTTCCAAATTTTCCAAATTTGACACTTTTGCTTCATCTGAGGCTGGTTTTGAGAGAAAGGTTCTTCAAGCAGTGGTGCCTTCCGTTTAGGTTCCTGTCTTGTCCCTCCCTTTCATCCGTGTCCTATAGCTTTGGTATTGTATCCCATAAGTAAGGATCAAATCCGTGGACTCGTCATATCTTGTAAAAGAAAAGGAAATTTATGCTTACCTGATAAATTTATTTCTTTTACGATATGACGAGTCCACGGCCCAACCTGTCATTTCTAAGACAGGTAATTATTTTTATTAAACTTCAGTCACCTCTGCACCTTTGTCTTTTCCTTTCTCTTCCTAACTTCGGTCGAATGACTGGAGTGGGAGGGAAGGGAGGAGCTATATATACAGCCCTGCTGTGGTGATCTTTGCCACTTCCTGCTAAACAGGAGGCGTAATCCCATAAGTAAGGATGAAATCCGTGGACTCGTCATATCGTAAAAGAAATAAATGTATCAGGTAAGCATAAATTTCCTTTTTTTGTCCAATTTTAGTGTGTTACTGTCAATAAAAGTGTGGTTATTTTATTGGCTTGCAGTTTTTCAATTCAGATTCATTCATTAAAGGGACATGAAACATAAAAAATTTCTTTCATGATTCAGATAGAGAATACAATTTTAAACAAATTTACAATTTAGTTCTATTATTTAACTTGCTTCCTTCTTTTGTTATCCTTTGCTGAAAGGTTTATTTTGGCAAGCTCAGGAGCAGTAGAGAACCTAGGTTCTAGCTGTTGATTGGTGGCTGAACATATATATCGATTGTGATTGGCTCACCCATGAGTTCAGTAAGAAACCATTAGTGCATTGCTGCTTATTCAACAAATGATACCAAGAGAATGAAACAAATTGGATAATAGAAGTAAATTAGAAAGTTGTTTAAAATGTTATTTTCTAACTGAATCATGAGAGAAAAAATGAGGGTTTCATGTCCCTTTTAAATAGTCTAATTATGCAAAAAATATATATATATATATTTTAAAATAATTTGAAAAAATCAATTTTCGTTTTTCGGCCAAGTGAATCCTAGATGTTTCGGTCCAGATTTTCTATTTCTGTGCATCACTACCATCCTCTGAAAAACAGAGCAGCAGATGATTCATATAAGGGACAAGTGAAGCATACCAGCTTTAACCCTTTAGCAGGCACAAAGGGTCCTCACTGTAAGCCTTTTTTGTTTAAATTTACCATTTTTGTTTAACCACAGAGTGGCCACATTGTTGATTATGTTTGGTAATTTACACACAGATATGTACTTATTAAATCACACTATAAAGCCTGGGTACATTTACACACAGATATGTACTTATTAAATCACACTATAAAGCCTGGGTACATTTACACACAGATATGTACTTATTAAATCACACTATAAAGCCTGGGTACATTTACACACAGATGTACTTATTAAATCACACTATAAAGCCTGGGTACATTTACACACAGATATGTACTTATTAAATCACACTATAAAGCCTGGGTACATTTACACACAGATGTACTTATTAAATGACACTATAAAGCCTGGGTACATTTACACACAGATGTACTTATTAAATCACACTATAAAGCCTGTGTACATTTACACACATATATGTACTTATTAAACCACACTATAAAGCCTGGGTATATTTACACACAGATGTACTTATTAAATCACACTATAAAGCCTGGATACATTTATACACAGATGTATTTATTAAATCACACTATAAAGCCTGGGTACAGTTACACACAGATGTACTTATTAAATCACACTATAAAGCCTGGGTACATTTATACACAGATGTATTTATTAAATCACACTATAAAGCCTGGGTACAGTTACACACAGATGTACTTATTAAATCACACTATAAAGCCTTGGTACATTTACACACAGATGTACTTATTAAATCACACTATAAAGCCTGGGTACATTTACACACAGATATGTACTTATTAAATCACACTATAAAGCCTGGGTACATTTACACACAGATATGTACTTATTAAATCACACTATAAAGCCTTGGTACATTTACACACAGATGTACTTATTAAATCACACTATAAAGCCTGGATACATTTACACACACATGTACTTATTAAATCACACTATAAAGCCTGGGTACATTTACACACAGATGTACTTATTAAATCACACTATAAAGCCTGGATACATTTACACACAGATGTACTTATTAAATCACACTATAAAGCCTGGGTACATTTACACACAGATGTACTTATTAAATCACACTATAAAGCCTGGGTACATTTACACACAGATGTACTTATTAAATCACACTATAAAGCCTGGGTACATTTACACACAGATGTACTTATTAAATCACACTATAAAGCCTGGGTACATTTACACACAGATATGTACTTATTAAATCACACTATAAAGCCTGGGTACATTTACACACAGATATGTACTTATTAAATCACACTATAAAGCCTGGGTACATTTACACACAGATATGTACTTATTAAATCACACTATAAAGCCTGGATACATTTACACACAGATATGTACTTATTAAATCACACTATAAAGCCTGGATACATTTACACACAGATATGTACTTATTAAATCACACTATAAAGCCTTGGTACATTTACATACAGATGTACTTATTAAATCACACTATAAAGCCTGGGTACATTTACACACAGATATGTACTTATTAAATCACACTATAAAGCCTGGGTACATTTACACACAGATATGTACTTATTAAATCACACTATAAAGCCTGGGTACATTTACACACAGATATGTACTTATTAAATCACATTATAAAGCCTGGGTACATTTACACACAGATGAACTTGTTAAATCACACTATAAAGCCTGGGTACATTTACACACAGATGTACTTGTTAAATCACACTGTAAAGCCTGGGTACATTTACACACAGATGTACTTGTTAAATCACACTGTAAAGCCTGGGTATATTTACACACAGATGTACTAATTAAATCACACTATAAAGCCTGGGTACATTTACACACATATGTACTTATTAAATCACACTATAAAGCCTTGGTACATTTACATACAGATGTACTTATTAAATCACACTATAAAGCCTGGGTACATTTACACACAGATATGTACTTATTAAATCACACTATAAAGCCTGGGTACATTTACACACAGATATGTACTTATTAAATCACACTATAAAGCCTGGGTACATTTACACACAGATATGTACTTATTAAATCACATTATAAAGCCTGGGTACATTTACACACAGATGAACTTGTTAAATCACACTATAAAGCCTGGGTACATTTACACACAGATGTACTTGTTAAATCACACTGTAAAGCCTGGGTACATTTACACACAGATGTACTTGTTAAATCACACTGTAAAGCCTGGGTATATTTACACACAGATGTACTAATTAAATCACACTATAAAGCCTGGGTACATTTACACACATATGTACTTATTAAATCACCCTATAAAGCCTGGGTACATTTACACACAGATGTACTTATTAAATCACACTATAAAGCCTGGATACATTTACACACAGATGTACTTAATAAATCACACTATATAGCCTGGGTACATTTACACACAGATGTACTTATTAAATCACACTATAAAGCCTAGGTACATTTACACACAGATGTACTTATTAAAGCACACTATAAAGCCTGGGTACATTTACACACAGATGTACTTATTAAATCACACTATAAAGCCTAGGTACATTTACACACAGATGTACTTATTATAGCACACTATAAAGCCTAGGTACGTGTTGCTGTTTGTTTAATATGAACCAGTATTTTACTTACAAAAGATTTCTTAAAGGGACATGAACCCTATTTCTCTTGTAAAGGTGTATCCAGTCCACGGGTTCATCCATTACTTGTGCGATATTCTCCTTCTAAACAGGAAGTTGCAAGAGGACACCCACAGCAGAGCTGTCTATATAGCTCCTCCCCTAACTGCCACCCCCAGTCATTCTCTTGCAACTCTTGACAAGAAAGGAAGTATCAAGAGATATGTGGTGACTTAGTTTAGTTTTTACCTTCAATCAAGAGTTTGTTATTTCTCTTGTAAGGTGTATCCAGTCCACGGATCATCAATTACTTGTGGGATATTCTCATTCCCAACAGGAAGTTGCAAGAGGACACCCACAGCAGAGCTGTTATATAGCTCCTCCCCTAACTGCCATACCCAGTCATTCTCTTGCAACTCTCAACACGCATGGAGGTAGTAAGAGAGAGTGGTAAAAAATAGTTCGTTTATTTTCTTCAATCAAAAGTTTGTTATTTTAAATGGTACCGGAGTTGTACTATTTTATCTCAGGCAGAAGTAGAAGAAGAATCTGCCTGAGTTTTCTATGATCTTAGCAGGTTGTAACTAAGATCCATTGCTGTTCTCACATATGTCTGAGGAGTGAGGTTACTTCAGCGGGAGAATGGCGTGCAGTTTATTCTGCTATGAGGTATGTGCAGTTATAATTTTTTCTAGGATTGGAAATGCTAGAAAAGGCTGCTGATACCGAATTAATGTAAGTTAAGCCTGAATACAGTGATTTAATAATGACTGGTATCATGCTTACTCTCAGGGGTATTACCCTTATATAAATGCAATATAAAACGTTTGCTGGCATGTTTAATCGTTTTTATATGTGTATCTGGTGATAAAAATTATTGGGGCCTAATTTTTTCCACATGGCTGGCTTTATTTTTGCTTAGTAACAGTTTCCTCAGGCTTTCCACTGTTGTAATATGAGTGGGAGGAGCCTATTTTAGCGCTTTTTTGCACAGTTAAAATTACAGACTGAGACATCCAGTTTTCCTCAGAAGTCCCCTGAGTGCTGTAGGACATCTCAAAAGGGCCTAAAATCGTTTTTTGGGGAAGGTAGGACCACAGCAAAGCTGTGGCAGTTGATTGTGACTGTTAAAAAACGTCTGTCGTTTTTTTTTATCCGTTTTTTGAACTAAGGGGTTAATCATCCATTTGCAAGTGGGTGCAATGCTCTGTTAGCTTATTATACACACTGTAAAAATTTCGTTTGTGTAACTGCCTTTTTTCACTGTTTTTCAAATTCTGACAAAATTTGTTTCTCTTAAAGGCACAGTACAGTTTTTTATATTTGCTTGTTAACTTGATTTAAAGTGTTTTCCAAGCTTGCTAGTCTCATTGCTAGTCTGTACAAACATGCCTGACATAGAGGAAACTCCTTGTTCATTATGTTTAAAGGCCATGGTGGAACCCCCTCTTAGAATGTGTACCAAATGTACTGATTTCACTTTAAGCAATAAAGATCATATTCTGTCTTTAAAAAATTTATCACCAGAGGAATCTGAAGAGGAGGAAGTTATCCCCACGTGTTAGATCCTTTGACTCCCGCTCAAGGGACTCACGCTCAAATGGCGCCAAGTACCTCTAGGGCGCCCATAACGATTACTTTACAAGACATGGCGGCAGTCATGGATAATACACTGTCAGCAGTATTAGCCAGACTACCTGAATTTAGAGGTAAGCGAGAGAGCTCTGGGGTTAGACGACATACAGAGCATACTGACGCTTTAAGAACCATGTCTGATACTGCCTCACAATATGCAGAAGCTGAGGAAGGAGAGCTTCAGTCTGTGGGTGATATTTCTGACTCAGGAAAGATACCTGATTCTGATATTTCTACATTTAAATTTAAGATTGAACACCTCCGCGTATTGCTCAGGGAGGTTTTAGCTGCTCTGAATGACTGTGACACAATTGCAGTGCCAAAGAAATTGTGTAGACTGGATAAATACTTTGCAGTGCCGGTGTGTACTGATGTTTTTCCAATACCTAAAAGGTTTACAGAAATTATTACTAAGGAATGGGATAGGCCAGGTGTGCCGTTCTCTCCACCTCCTATTTTTAGAAAAATGTTTCCTATAGATGCCACCACACGGGACTTATGGCAGACAATCCGTAAGGTGGAGGGAGCAGTTTCTACTCTTGCAAAGCGTACTACTATCCCTGTCGAGGACAGTTGTGCTTTTTCAGATCCAATGGATAAAAAATTAGAAGGTTACCTTAAGAAAATGTTTATTCAACAAGGTTTTATCCTACAGCCCCTTGCATGCATTGCTCCTGTCACTGCTGCTGCGGCGTTCTGGTTTGAGTCTCTGGAAGAGGCTTTACAGGTAGCGACTCCATTGGATGACATACTTGGCGAACTTAGAACACTTAAGCTAGCCAATTCTTTTGTTTCTGATGCCATTGTTCATTTGACTAAACTAACGGCTAAGAATTCTGGTTTTGCTATACAGGTGTGTAGGGCGCTATGGCTTAAATCATGGTCAGCTGACGTGACTTCAAAATCTAAGCTGCTTAACATTCCCTTCAAGGGGCAGACCCTATTCGGGCCTGGTTTGAAGGAGATTATTGCTGATATCACTGGAGGAAAAGGTCATGCCCTTCCTCAGGACAGGTCCAAATCAAGGGCCAAACAGTCTAATTTTCGTACCTTTTGAAACTTCAAGGCAAGTACGGCATCAACTTCCTCTAATGCAAAACAAGAGGGAACTTTTGCTCAGTCCAAGACGGTCTGGAGGCCAAATCAGACCTGGAACAAAGGTAAGCAGGTCAAAAAGCCTGCTGCTGCCTCTAAGACAGCATGAAGGAACGGCCCCCTATCCGGTAACGGATCTAGTAGGGAGCAGACTCTCACTCTTCGCCCAGGCGTGGGCAAGAGATGTTCAGTATCCCTGGGCGTTGGAAATTATATCCCAGGGATATCTTCTGGACTTCAAAGCTTCCCCCCCAAAAGGGAGATTTCACCTTTCACAATTATCTGCAAACCAGATAAAGATAGAGGCATTCTTACACTGTGTACAAGACCTCCTAGTTATGGGAGTGATCCATCCAGTTCCAAAGGAGGAACAGGGACAGGGTTTTTACTCAAATCTGTTTGTGGTTCCTAAAAAAGAGGGAACCTTCAGACCAATTTTGGATCTAAAAATCTTAAACAAATTCCTCAGAGTTCCATCATTCAAGATGGAAACTATTCGTACCATCCTACCTATGATCCAGGAGGGTCAATATATGACTACAGTGGATCTAAAGGATGCTTATCTTCACATTCCGATACACAAAGATCATCATCGGTTTCTCAGGTTTGCCTTTCTGGACAGGCATTACCAGTTCGTAGCTCTTCCTTTTGGATTAGCTACAGTCCCAAGAATCTTCACAAAGGTTCTAGGGTCGCTTCTGGCGGTCCTAAGGCCGCGGGGTTTATCAGTGGCCCCTTATTTAGACAACATCCTGATACAGGCGTCAAGCTTCCAAATTGCCAAGTCTCATACGGATATAGTACTGGCATTTCTGAGGTCGCATGGGTGGAAAGTGAATGAGGAAAAGAGTTCTCTATCCCCACTCACAAGAGTTTCCTTCCTAAGGACTCTGATAGATTCTGTAGAAATGAAAATTTACCTGACAGAATCCAGGTTATCAAAACCGTGTTCTTCATTCCATTCCGCGCCCTTCGGTGGCTCAGTGCATGGAAGTAATCGGCTTAATGGTAGCGGCAATGGACATAGTGCCGTTTGCACTCTTACATCTCAGACCGCTGCAACTATGCATGCTCAGTCAGTGGAACGGGGATTACACAGATTTGCCCCCTCAACTAAATCTGGATCAAGAGACCAGGGATTCTCTTCTCTGGTGGCTATCTCGGGTCCATCTGTCCAAAGGTATGACCTTTCGCAGGCCAGATTGGACAATTGTAACAACAGATGCCAGCCTTCTAGGTTGGGGTGCAGTCTGGAACTCCCTGAAGGCTCAGGGATCGTGGACTCAGGAGGAGACACTCCTGCCAATAAATATTCTGGAACTGAGAGTGATATTCAATGCTCTTCAGGCTTGGCCTCAGTTAGCAATTCTGAGGTACATCAGATTTCAGTCGGACAACATCACGACTGTGGCTTACATCAATCATCAAGGGGGAACAAGAAGTCTCAAGAATAATTCACTGGGAAGAGATTCACTCTTGCCACCTATCAGCTATCCATATCCCAGGTGTAGAGAACTGGGAGGTGGATTTTCTAAGTCGACAGACTTTTCATCCGGGGGAGTGGGAACTCCATCCGGAGGTGTTTGCACAATTGATTCATCGTTGGGGCAAACCAGAACTGGATCTCATGGCGTCTCGACAGAACGCCAAGCTTCCACCGTTTCCTCTGCTCCCTCGACTAATTGCCAAGATCAAGCAGGAGAGAGCATCGGTGATTCTAATAGCACCTGCGTGGCTACGCAGGACCTGGTATGCAGATCTAGTGGACATGTCATCCTTTCCACCATGGACTCTGCCTCTGAGACAGGACCTTCTTCTTCAGGGTCCTTTCCACCATCCAAATCTAATTTCTCTGAGACTGACTGCATGGAGATTGAACGCTTGATTTTATCAAAGCGTGGCTTCTCCGAGTCAGTCATTGATACCTTACTACAGGCACGAAAGCCTGTCACCAGGAAAATTTATCATAAGATATGGCGTAAATATCTTTATTGGTGTGAATCCAAGGGTTACTCATGGAGTAAGGTCAGGATTCCCAGGATATTATCCTTTCTCCAAGAAGGTTTGGAAAAAGGATTGTCAGCTAGTTCCTTAAAAGGACAGATTTCTGCGCTGTCTATTCTTTTGCACAAGCGTCTGGCAGATGTTCCAGACGTTCAGGCTTTTTGTCAGGCTTTAGTTAGAATCAAGCCTGTGTTTAAACCTGTTGCTCCGCCATGGAGCTTAAATTTGGTTCTTAAGGTTCTTCAAGGAGTTCCTTTTGAACCTCTTCATTCCATAGATATCAAACTTTTATCTTGGAAAGTTCTTTTTTTGGTAGCTATTTCCTCGGCTCGTAGAGTCTCAGAGTTATCTGCCTTACAATGTGATTCTCCTTATCTGATTTTCCATTCGGATAAGGTAGTCCTGCGTACCAAACCTGGGTTTTTATCTAAGGTGGTATCTAATAAGAATATCAATCAAGAGATTGTTGTTCCGTCTTTGTGTCCTAATCCTTCTTCAAAGAAGGAACGTCTATTACACAATCTGGACGTGGTTCGTGCTTTGAAGTTTTACTTACAAGCTACTAAAGATTTTCGTCAAACATCTGCTTTGTTTGTTGTCTACTCTGGACAGAGGAGAGGTCAAAAGGCTTCGGCAACCTCTCTTTCTTTTTGGCTAAGAAGTATAATCCGCTTAGCCTATGAGACTGCTGGACAGCAGCCTCCTGAAAGGATTACAGCTCATTCTACTAGAGCTGTGGCTTCCACTTGGGCCTTTAAAAATGAGGCTTCTGTTGAACAGATTTGCAAGGCGGCGACTTGGTCTTCGCTTCATACTTTTTCAAAATTCTACAAATTTGATACTTTTGCTTCTTCTGAGGCTATTTTTGGGAGAAAGGTTTTACAGGCAGTGGTACCTTCCATTTAAGTACCTGCCTTGTCCCTCCCTTCATCCGTGTACTTTAGCTTTGGTATTGGTATCCCACAAGTAATGGATGATCCGTGGACTGGATACACCTTACAAGAGAAAACACAATTTATGCTTACCTGATAAATTTATTTCTCTTGTGGTGTATCCAGTCCACGGCCCGCCCTGTCATTTTAAGGCAGGTCATTTTTTTCATTTAAACTACAGTCACCACTGCACCCTATGGTTTATCCTTTCTCTGCGTGTTTTCGGTCGAATAACTGGATATGGCAGTTAGGGGAGGAGCTATATAACAGCTCTGCTGTGGGTTTCCTCTTGCAACTTCCTGTTGGGAATGAGAATATCCCACAAGTAATGGATGATCCGTGGACTGGATACACCACAAGAGAAATAAATTTATCAGGTAAGCATAAATTGTGTTTTTTAAACGGTACCGGCGTTGTACTGTTTTACTCTCAGGCAGAAATTGGAAGAAGAATCTGCCTGGAGGTTGATGATCTTAGCGGTTTGTAACTAAGGTCCATTGCTGTTCTCACACATAACTGAAGAGTATGGAAAGAAAACTTCAGTTGGGGGGACGGTTTGCAGATCACCTGCTTTGAGGTATGTTCAGTATATTTTTTTCTAGAGAGATGATAAGGTCTAGAAAATGCTGACAATGCCTGGTATATTTGAGGTAAGCCTGATACAGTGATTTAACGACTGGAATCATGCTTACCAGATAAGGGTAATATTCTTGTTAACTCTTATATTACTTAGTGTAAAAACGTTTGCATAACTTACAGAAAAAACGTTTTTTTCTCTGAGGGTGATAAATCTTTATTTGGGGCCTAGTTTTCCACATGGCTTGTTAGATCACTCCTAGGAGTACTTTTTTAAGGCCCTCTGACATTGAGTGCATGGTGGGAGGGGCCTATTTTCGTGCACTTTATGCGCAGTTGATATTCAGACTGAGACATCCAGCTTCCCTAAAGGAGTCCTCTGGCATCTAGGACCACTATAGAGGGGTTTTTTCCTGCAAAAATCGTGTTTAAGGGCAGGTAGGAGCCACAGCTGTTTTTTAACGGTTTTACCGTTTTTCTAATTCGGTTTGGGGCCTAAGGGGTTAATCATCCATTTGCAAGTGGGTGCAATGCTGCTTTAGTCTCTTATACACACTGTAAAAAATTCGTAGAGTTTACTACTTTTTAACACTGTTTTGCAGTTTATGTGGTAGTTTTTTTCTCTTAAAGGCACAGTACCGTTTTTGTTTAATTGGTTTTTCACATTTATTAAAGTGTTTTCCAAGCTTGCTGGTCTCATTACTAGTCTGTTAAACATGTCTGACATAGAGGAAACTCCATGTTAATTATGTTTAGAAGCCATTGTGGAACCCCCTCTTAGAATGTGTACCAAATGCACTGACCTTTCTATAAGTTATAAAGACCATATTATGGGTTTTAAAGATTTATCACCAGAGGTTTCTCAGACTGACAAAAGGGAGGTTAAACCATCTAGCTCTCCCAATGTGTCAGAACCTATATCTCCCGCACAAGTGACGCCAAGTACATCTGGCGCGTCCAATGCGTTTACCTTACAAGACATGGCGGCAGTTATGAATCATACCCTCACAGAGGTATTGTCCAAACTGCCAGGGTCACAAGGAAAGCGAGACAGCTCTGGGGCTAGAACAAAACAGAGCTTTCTGACGCTTTATTAGCTATGTCTGATATACCCTCACAATGTACAGAAGCCGAAGCAGGAGAGCTTCTATCTGTGGGTGACATTTCTGATTCAGGGAAGGCGTTCCTTCAGTCTGACTCTGAAATGACAGCATTTAAATTTAAGCTTGAACACCTCCGCTTGTTGCTCAGGGAGGTTTTCGCAACTCTGGATGACTGTGACACCATTGTAGTCCCAGAGAAATTGTGTAAAATGGACAAATACTTTGCAGTGCCTGTTTACACTGATGTTTTTCCAATCCCTAAGAGGTTTTCAGAAATTATTACGAAGGAATGGGATAGACCAGGTGTGCCGTTCTCTCCCCCTCCTGCTTTTAAAAAGATGTTTCCCATAGATGCCACTACACGGGACTCGTGGCAGACGGTCCCTAAGGTGGAGGGAGCAGTCTCTACCCTAGCTAAGCGTACAACTATCCCCGTCGAGGACAGTTGTGCTTTCCTAGATCCAATGGAAAAAAATTGGAGGGTTTCCTTAAGAAAATCTTTATACAACAAGGTTTTATTCTCCAGCCTCTTGCATGCATTGCCCCAGTCACTGCTGCAGCGGCTTTCTGGTTTGAGTCTCTTGAAGAGGCTCTACAGGTGGAGACCCCATTGGATGATATCCTAGACAGGCTTAAAGCTCTTAAGTTAGCCAATTCATTTATTTCTGACGCCGTTTTTCATTTAACAAAGCTAACGGCTAAGAATTCAGGTTTTGCCATTCAGGCGCGTAGGGCGCTATGGCTTAAATCCTGGTCAGCTGACGTTACTTCAAAGTCTAAGCTTCTCAACGTCCTTTTCAAAGGGCAGACCCTTCCCCAGGATAGGTCCAACAAATTAAGGACCAAACAGACTAATTTTCGTTCCTTTCGAAACTTCAAGAGTGGCGCAGCTTCAACTTCCTCTACTGCAAAACAAGAAGGAAATTTTGCCCAGTCCAAGCCAGTCTGGAGACCTAACCAGGCTTGGAACAAGGGAAAGCAGGCCAAAAAACCTGCTGCTGCCTCTAAGACAGCATGAAGGAGTAGCCCCCGATCCGGGACCGGATCTAGTTGGGGGCAGATTTTCTCTCTTTGCCCAGGCTTGGGCAAGAGACGTCCAGTATCCCTGGGCTCTGGAGATTGTTTCCCAGGGATATCTTCTGGATTTCAAAGCCTCATCTCCAAAGGGGAGATTTCATCTCTCACAATTATCTGCAAACCAGATAAAGAGAGAGGCATTCTTACGTTTTTGTGTTCAAGACCTTCTGGTTATGGGAGTGATCCACCCAGTTCCAAGGAAGGAACAGGGGCAAAGATTCTATTCAAATCTGTTTATAGTTCCCAAAAAAGAGGGAACTTTCAGACCAATCTTGGATCTCAAGATAATAAACAAATTTCTCAGGGTCCCATCCTTCAAGATGTAGACTATTCGAACCATCCTTCCTATGATCCAGGAGGGTCAATATATGACTACCGTGGACTTAAAGGATGCTTATCTCCACATTCCGATACACAGAGATCATCATTGGATTCTCAGGTTTGCCTTCCTAGACAGGCATTACCAGTTTGTGGCTCTTCCCTTCGGGTTAGCCACGGCACCAAGAATCTTTACGAAGGTTCTAGGGTCCCTACTGGCGGTTCTAAGGCCAAGAGGCATAGCGGTGGCTCCTTACCTAGACGACATTCTGATACAGGCGTCAAATTTTCAAATCGCCAAGTCCCATACGGACATTGTTCTGGCATTCCTGAGGTCTCATGGATGGAAGGTGAACGAAGAAAAGAGTTTTCTCTCCCCTCTCACAAGAGTTTCCTTCCTAGGAACTCTGATAGATTCAGTAGAAATGAAGATTTTTCTGACAGAGGTCAGGTTGTCAAAGCTTCTAACTTCCTGCCGTGCTCTTTATTCCACTTCTCAGCCGTCAGTGGCTCAGTGTATGGAAGTAATCGGCTTAATGGTAGCGGCAATGGACATAGCTCCGTTTGCCCTCCTACATCTCAGACCACTGCAAATTTGCATGCTCAATCAGTTGAATGGGGATTACACAGATTTGTCCCCTCTGCTAAATCTGGATCAAGAGACCAGGGATTCTCTTCTCTGGTGGCTATCTCGGGTCCATCTGTCCAGGGTGTCGTATATACCTCTGCCTAAGGGCTGTCACTAAATGAGTGTTTAGCAACAGATGTATATGTATGATTCTCGCAAAAGAGGATAAAAATGAGATGCTTGTAAGAATTATTCTTTAATATGACTTTATTTCGCCTTCGTTAGACAAAACCCTAACTATAGACAAATATTTAATCTGGGTTATCTAACCGATTAAATTAATACTCATATTTATCAAATATTTGTTGACATAAACTATTTATTAATCACAGAAAGATTAATACATACCTCGAGATCTGAAGGCTGAAGATAACAATAGCCTTATACAAATGCAAAGCTTATATACACATTTTAAGCCAATGAAATCAAAGCATACCATAAATGTAAAGGCTATCTTTGTATATTTTAACTTCCTTAAAAGACTATAATTTTGGCTGACATATAGAAAATACTATTTTAACTTGTTCATGCGCAGTGTATTAGTGTTAATAATACTTTGTCTAGCTAGCAGTATAGGTGTTTTGATTGACAACAGCAACTGAATGTAAATGTCACAGTTTTAAATACATTGTCTTTAAAACACTATTTAACCCATTACTAACTAAACTGACTAATCCTATCTAAGTTAATTTAATTTATAACTCTTCCATATTCTATATCTTAATTTATATCTAAATGTTTTATCTATGGATAACATATTTAATGTGTAATTCTTCTTTGAAATTGTATATTTTTCTAATCATGATTTTATAATTTATTCTAATCATGATTTTATAACTCCACATTCCCCCACTTTCTTTTCTTTTTGTCAGACACAATCCCAATGATTAAACACTAAGGGCCAACACAGAAGAAACTACCAGACATATACCAGACATATTTCAAACAATAGACAGTGGATTTGACGTCATACACTACTATAAAGAATGTTCCAATAATTACATAGTTCATAAATAAAGATGTTCAAATCTTGATTGAAGGAATCAGATCCATAGCAGCGTCATTGCAAAGAAAGTTCAGTTCATAACTACCTTAGTAGTAAGATACATTTGTTGCAGAATTGAAAGCAATAAAGTCTGTAGGAGCAGTTCCATCAAGAAATACAACATGCGTAATCTTCATAGTGCTTACAAACAGGAATAATAGTGTATATAACCACTGAAAAGGCCAAGGAAGAACCATAGGGTGAAACAAGTAGATGACACAGTTGGTTGCAGGTAACGATTGCAGCAACCATAGGTAAACTTGTCACAAGGCCTCAGCATGTCCAGTAGTAGTCAGGCAGATCAATTCAGAAGAGCCCAAGTGCAAATCAAAAGAATTCCATCCAGACACCAAGAAAAGAGAGAGATAGGAGCATCCTAAAAAAACATTAAAAGAAAGTATAAGTATACAATATTGAAATCAAATTATTCTATATGTCAGTCAAATTGGATTAGGAAGCCTAGTTGTATCAAGCGAAACTGAATAAGCAGAATATAAAGGTACATAACGTTTTTGTTGTGAATTAAGATGTTCCAGGGTTGTAAGTTGTCTAACTAATTTTTTGTTTAAATGCTTTTGATAACAAATACAACAACACATAAAAATAAACATAAAAATTTGAACAATAGTTAAAACAATAACAGGGTGTAACATAATATTAAAAAATTGAGTAGCTGTACTACTATATGCAAATACAGATTCCCACCAAGATATATTTGCATCCTGTAAAACACTAGAAGTAGCTGATTTTAAAATTCCTTGTTCATGTTCAACTGTAATTTTAGTATCTACAGAAATATGTTTTAAATTTTGTAACAAAGAAGAAATTATAGTAGAATCAGTTAACCATTTCTTCATTTGTGATCCCATACCCAAAGGTAAATCATAAACAGAAAAATTCATAACATGGTCCCATGTTAAATTTAAAGTAATATTAAGAGTTTGGGGCATGGTAAAATTCCAATTAGATGATGCAATATATTTAAGTGGAATAGTATTACACCAGGTACCAGGTAATAAATGAGAACTAGCAAATACATTATCCTGTGTTTGGAATATAATAGTATCAGAATTAAATAAATGAAAACAAACTCTGTCAAATACCGGTCTAAGTACATTAAAATGACTTTGTAAGGTACAAGACTTTTGATTTCCCCAACATGTTTCATTGGTTGTATGGAATTGTGAAAGGGAACAGATAAACGAATTTGCATTGGAATGACACAATGATACATCAACAAGTGTCCATTTCGATTCATTAATGTTATGTGACACCCATTGATGTGACAATACTGGAAACAGTAATGAACCATTAGCAGGAAGACCAATTGTCGCTAAGCGATAAATAATAGTATCTTTACCAGACCAAGGAATTAATGTATGAATCATACAAAATTCAGTAGTGTAGTCAGATAAAATTACTTCCCACCATAAAAGATGTGTCATGGCAAAATTAGTGACTGACTTAGATGCAGCTAAACTTAAAGAAGCTGGCCACTTTCCAGACCATAAACTTTGAAGTTAAATCTTTAAGTCAGTAGATAAATCAGATTGTACTTGAGAGCATAACATAGCCCAGGCTGTTTCATGTGTAAAATTATATAATTCATTTACTAAAACATTAAATGTATCTTTAATAATATTATTAGCAATATTATTGTTAATTCCATATTGAGTATCTAAGCCTGTAGCTGCATGAGAGGCAAGATTTGCTAATTTATATCTTAATATTTCAGAATTTATTTGTGCAGTAGAGCCAATCATACTACCATATGCTCCCAAGCCAGTCGCAAGTACATCTCTCCTAGGTCTATGATTAGATCGAAGAGAAACATTTTGCAGTAAACTTTCATGAAACCACCATTGGAATGATTTTTCTTGTACAGACACAAAGGGAGTGCAGTTTGAATATTGTGTAGAATCCATCCACCTTGACAATTGAAGATGCCAAGTAACTAAACGATATTCAACATCATAAGCAACTTGTGTCGCAGAATCTAAACGTACCTGAATAGGATCACCTTCATGAAAAGGTTTATCTAAGGAGGTAGGTATAGGTTTAGACAAAGGAAGTGAAGTAGTAGTATGTACAAATATACTAATATGAACAGAAAATTGGGAAATAACATGGTCCATACACTGCCATAATCCTACAGAATCAAAAGGTTTCAAATGATTAATTCATAAAGTAGCAGGTATATAAGAAACATTAGAGAAATCTACTGTGCTACTTGTATCACAAGATAGAATATTATCTGACATAACCAAAGGAACTTGTTTATCATCATGTAGAATTCCTGCAGGAGTAGAAAGTAAATCAATACTGCATAGGAGACAGATGTTCTTTCCTGTATGGGGTACACCACCATATCCTGGAATAATAAGATGAGAAGCATTAATATACCATTCTTGTAAATAATCAAACTTTTTCACACTAGCAACAAAAAGTACAACAAACTGAGGAGAAATAGAAGGATGGGAAATATGATAAATATGTTTTGAAGGTGAAAGGACAAGACGATTAAAAATTGATAACCTCAGAGTCATTAAACTAGTATCAGCTGTGGAGTGAGATTTAAGAAACATAGGCTGATAATCAATTTTTTTAGTAGAATTATCATTCTGTGTTATACTTCTTATTTTATTATGAATTATTTGGGAAACAAATATATTAGAATAGCAAAAACAGATAAGCATTACAGTCAAAAAACTATTTTTTTTTATATCTGTCAGTTGCAGTTTTAACAGAAATCAGTTCCTGAGATAAAGTTTGTAATTGATGCTCTAAGTTTGATTTAGCATTTATTTCCTTACCCAGAGTCCCTTTTGCCTTATGCAAAGCAATCTCCATATCATCAAAATCTTTACATATTGTATCATAATGGGCCATTAGAGATTGTAACTTTTCAGCTGAGATTACCTAATTTTCTGATAAAGCAGGAGGGCGTGCCAGAGGAAATACCGGAATAGCCTCAGAGCTTTGAAAGTCTGAATAAACGCATGAGGGAGATTATACAATACAGGGGTGAATCCCTGATCTATGTCAATTAAGTCAAAATTCATGGTGTGCACAGCCATAATTTAACTCTATTTGATAAAAAAGAATAAGTTACTTACTGAGCATCAGTAGACACATACACAGTGTTCAAAGTCCAGTTTAAGAATGCACTATGGTCCAAGGGTTTCAAATTCCAACAGGACTTTGCCCCCAAAGTGTCGTATATACCTCTGCCTAAGGGCTGTCACTAAATGAGTGTTTAGCAACAGATGTATATGTATGATTCTCGATAAAGAGGATAAAAATGAGATGCTTGTAAGAATTATTCTTTAATATGACTTTATTTTGCCTTCGTTAGACAAAACCCTAACTATAGACAAATATTTAATATGGGTTATCTAACAGATTAAATTAATACTCATATTTATCAAATATTAGTTGACATAAACTATTTATTAATCACAGAAAGATTAATACATACCTCGAGATCTGAAGGCTGAAGATAACAATAGCCTTATACAAATGCAAAGCTTATATACACATTTTAAGCCAATGAAATCAAAGCATACCATAAATGAAAAGGCTATCTTTGTATATTTTAACTTCCTTAAAAGACTATTATTTTGGCTGACATATAGAAAATACTATTTTAACTTGTTCATGCGCAGTGTATTAGTGTTAATAATACTTTGTCTACCTAGCAGTATAGGTGTTTTGATTGACAACAGCAACTGAATGTAAATGTCACAGTTTTAAATACATTGTCTTTAAAACACTATTTAACCCATTACTAACTAAACTGACTAATCCTATCTAAGTTAATTTAATTTATAACTCTTCCATATTCTATATCTTAATTTATATCTAAATGTTTTATCTATGAATAACATATTTAATGTGTAATTCTTCTTTGAAATTGTATATTTTTCTAATCATGATTTTATAATTTATTCTAATCATGATTTTATAACTCCACACAGGGGAATGAGCTTCCGCAGGCCAGAATGGACTATAGTGACGCAGTCTGGTACTCCCTGAAGGCTCAGGGTTTGTGGACTCAGGAGGAAGCCCTCCTTCCGATAAACATTCTGGAACTAAGAGCGATATTCAATGCTCTTCAGGCTTGGCCTCAGCTAGCTGCGGTCAGGTTCATCAGATTTCAGTCGGACAACATCACGACTGTAGCCTATATCAACCATCAGGGGGGTACAAGGAGTCCCCTGGCGATGTTGGAGGTTTCAAAGATAATTCTATGGGCAGAGGTTCACTCTTGCCATCTCTCAGCTATCCATATCCCAGGAGTAGAGAACTGGGAGGCGGATTTCTTAAGTTGGCAGACTTTTCATCCGGGGGAGTGGGAGCTCCATCTGGAGTTATTTGCCCAGTTGATTCAACAATGGGGCAAACCATAACTGGATCTCATGGCGTCTCGTCAGAACGCCAAGCTTCCTCATTACGGGTCCAGGTCCAGTGATCCAAAGGCAGCGCTGATAGATGCTCTAGCAGCGCCCTGGTCCTTCAGCCTGGCTTATGTGTTTCCACCAATTCCTCTGCTCCCTCTTCTGATTGCCAAGATCAAACAGGAGAGAGCTTCGGTGATTTTGATAGCTCCTGCATGGCCACGCAGGACTTGGTATGCAGATCTGGTGGACATGTCATCCTTTCCACCATGGACTCTGCCGCTGAGGCAGGACCTTCTACTTCAAGGTCCTTTCAAACATCCAAATCTAATTTCTCTGCGTCTGACTGTTTTTCCGAGTCGGTCATTGATACCTTAATTCAGGCTCGAAAGCCTGTCACCAGGAAAATCTATCATAAGATATGGTGTAAATATCTTCATTGGTGTGAATCCAAGGGTTACTCATGGAGTAAAGTCAGGATTCCTAGAATCTTATCCTTTCTCCAAGAGGGATTGGAGAAAGGATCGTCTGCTAGTTCCTTAAAGGGACAGATTTCTACTCTGTCTATTCTTTTGCACAAACGTCTGGCTGAGGTTCCAGACGTTCAGGCGTTTTGTCAGGCTTTAGTTCGAATCAAGCCTGTGTTTAAACCTGTTGCTCCGCCATGGAGTTTAAATTTAGTTCTTAAAGTTCTTCAAGGGGTTCCGTTTGAACCTTTGCATTCCATAGATATTAAACTTTTATCTTGGAAAGTTCTGTTTCTAGTAGCTATCTCCTCGGCTAGAAGAGTTTCGGAGTTATCTGCTTTACAGTGTGATTTCCCTTATCTGATTTTCCATGCAGATAAGGTAGTTTTGCGTACCAAACCTGGGTTTCTTCCTAAGGTAGTATCTAATAAGAACATCAATCAGGAGATTGTTGTTCCTTCATTATGTCCTAATCCTTCCTCAAAGAAGGAACGTCTTTTACACAATCTTGATGTGGTTCGTGCTTAAAAGTTTTATTTACAAGCTACGAAGGATTTTCGTCAAACATCTGCTTTGTTTGTTGTCTACTCTGGACAAAGGAGAGGCCAAAAGGCTTCGGCAACTTCTCTTTCTTTTTGGCTGAGAAGCATAATCCGCTTAGCTTATGAGACTGCTGGCCAGCAGCCTCCTGAAAGAATTACAGCTCATTCCACTAGAGCGGTGGCTTCCACATGGGCTTTTAAAAATGAGGCCTCTGTTGAACAGATTTGTAAGGCGGCGACTTGGTCTTCGCTTCACACTTTTTCTAAATTCTACAAATTCGATACTTTTGCTTCTTCGGAGGCTATTTTTGGGAGAAAGGTCTTACAGACAGTGGTGCCTTCCATTTAAGTTCCTGCCTTGTCCCTCCCTTCATCCGTGTCCTAAAGCTTTGGTATTGGTATCCCACAAGTAATGGATGAACCCGTGGACTGGATACACCTTTACAAGAGAAAACAAAATGTATGCTTACCTGATAAATTTATTTCTCTTGTGGTGTATCCAGTCCACGGCCCGCCCTGTCATTTTAAGGCAGGTGTTTTTTATTTTTAAACTACAGTCATCACTGCACCCTATAGTTTCTCCTTTTTTCTTGCTTGTCTTCGGTCAATGACTGGGGGTGGCAGTTAGGGGAGGAGCTATATAGACAGCTCTGCTGTGGGTGTCCTCTTGCAACTTCCTGTTGGGAAGGAGAATATCCCACAAGTAATGGATGAACCCTTGGACTGGATACACCACAAGAGAAATAAATTTATCAGGTAAGCATAAAATATTTTTTTTTGTTTGGCTGTTTAAATCAAACTGTAACCACAATCTTAAATTATCATAAGATCACTGCTTCTTATCCTCTCAAACCATCTCAAACTTTAGATAATACAGTTAGTGAACAAACAATAAAATTATCAAATTATTAGTATTGATATATTCAGCATTGTATCGCATATGTATCTAATAACATCTAAATATTATACATCTGTTTGCAACTAAATTGTGTTAAAATAGCAATTCCCATCAATAAAAAAATAATATAATGCTGTATCCTGAGATATTTTAGGACACAACAGAAAATCTCTTACATTTAAAAAAACAGTTTGTTTCCTCCTTACTTATCCATATGATAATCACACCCTGAGGGGTGACACCAGAGGGGACAATAGACATCTATATGAGAACAAAAGTCCAGGTGTGACCCTCTCATTGTCTCCCAACTGACAAGTTGTACTCATGTGAGTCACACAAAGAAAGGTGACACTCCTACATTAGTATAAATATCTGTGTAACACTCAGTGATATCACAGGAGGAACCAGAGAGACTTCATACTTACAGAGCTTCTGCTAAACGGTAATGTGCAAAACCTGACATAAATCTTTATTAACAGCCTCACACTGTTGTGTTTTATATAATGATGAGAAAATATTGTTCTGTATTTTGTTATGATAAAGATAAAATATTTCACATCATATAAGAAACTAAGTTTATATAAAAAAACTCAACTGTACTTATTTAATTTGTTTTCTATATTTGTATGCTGTGTTAATGAATTTAACATTAAAGGGACATAATACTCATATGCTAAATAACTTGAAACTGATTCAGTATAACTGTAAAAAGCTGACAGGAAAATATCACCTGATTATTTTTATGTAAAAAAGATATTTTACCTCCCAACTTCCTCAGCTCAGCAGAGTAAGTTCTGTTTAAAAAGTTATTCTCAACTGCTGCCCAGCTGCAGGTAAAAAAAATAAATAAATGAAGAAATGAACAGCAGCCAATCAGCATCAACAGGGCTGAGGTCATTAACTCTCTTACTGTGATCTCATGAGTTTTCATAGTAAATTTCCTTAAACTAAATAATGAAATAACATGTGTGCACAAGGCTCACTCCCTTGCCTGCATGGGACAGACATACTGATTTGCTGCTTAAAGCCCTTTACAATGGGGTGTGAGACAATTTGAGGTAAATATCTTTCTTTTTCTCTTGTTAAGTGTATCCAGTCCACGGATCATCCATTACTTGTGGGATATTCTCCTTCCCAACAGGAAGTTGCAAGAGGATCACCCACAGCAGAGATGCTATATAGCTCCTCCCCTAACTGCCATATCCAGTCATTCTCTTGCAACTCTCAACAAAGATGGAGGTCGTAAGAGGAGAGTGGTGTTTTATACTTAGTTTATTTCTTCAATCAAAAGTTTGTTATTTTTAAATGGTACCGGAGTGTACTGTTTATCTCAGGCAGTATTTAGAAGAAGAATCTGCCTGCGTTTTCTATGATCTTAGCAGAAGTAACTAAGATCCATGGCTGTTCTCACATATTCTGAGGAGTGAGGTAACTTCAGAGGGGGAATGGCGTGCAGGTTTTCCTGCAATAAGGTATGTGCAGTTAATATTTTTCTAGGGATGGAATTTGCTAGAAAATGCTGTTGATACCGGATTAATGTAAGTAAAGCCTTAAATGCAGTGATAGCGACTGGTATCAGGCTTATTAATAGAGATACATACTCTTATAAAAATGTAATATAAAACGTTTGCTGGCATGTTTAATCGTTTTTATATATGTTTGGTGATAAAACTTATTGGGGCCTAGTTTTTTTCCACATGGCTGGCTTGAATTTTGCCTAGAAACAGTTTCCTGAGGCTCTCCACTGTTGTAATATGAGTGGGAGGGGCCTATTTTAGCGCTTTTTTGCGCAGCAAAAATTACAGACACAGACATCCAACTTCTTCCTGCATGATCCAGGACATCTCTGGAGGGCTCAAAAGTCTTCAAAGTCGTATTTGAGGGAGGTAAAAAGCCACAGTAGAGCTGTGGCAGTTGTTGTGACTGTTTGAAAAACGTTTTTGTCATTTATTATTCCGTTTTTGGTATTAAGGGGTTAATCATCCATTTGCAAGTGGGTGCAATGCTCTGCTAACTTGTTACATACACTGTAAAAATTTCGTTTGTGTAACTGCCTTTTTTCACTGTTATTTCAAATTTTGACAAAATTTGTGTTTCTTAAAGGCGCAGTAACGTTTTTTATATTGCTTGTAAACTTGTTTAAAGTGTTTTCCAAGCTTGCTAGTCTCATTGCTAGTCTGTTTAAACATGTCTGACACAGAGGAAACTACTTGTTCATTATGTTTGAAAGCCATGGTGGAGCCTCATAGGATAATGTGTACTAAATGTATTGATTTCACCTTAAACAGTAAAGATCAGTCTTTATCTATAAAAGAATTGTCACCAGAGGGTTCTGTCGAGGGGGAATTTATGCCGACTAACTCTCCCCACGTGTCAGACCCTTCGCCTCCCGCTCAGGGGATGCACGCTAGTATGGCGCCAATTACATCAGGGACGCCCATAGCGATTACCTTGCAGGACATGGCTGCAATCATGAATAATACCCTGTCAGAGGTATTATCCAGGTTGCCTGAATTAAGAGGCAAGCGCGATTGCTCTGGGGTTAGAAGAAATACAGAGCGCGCAGATGCTGTAAGGGCCATGTCTGATACTGCGTCACAATATGCAGATCATGAGGACGGAGAGCTTCAGTCTGTGGGTGACATCTCTGACTCTGGGAAACCTGATTCAGGGATTTCTAATTTTAAATTTAAGCTTGAGAACCTCCGTGTATTGCTTGGGGAGGTATTAGCTGCTCTGAATGACTGTAACACAGTTGCAGTACCAGAGAAATTGTGTAGGCTGGATAAATACTATGCGGTGCCGGTGTGTACTGATGTTTTTCCTATACCTAAAAGGCTTACAGAAATTATTAACAAGGAGTGGGATAGACCGGGTGTGCCTTTTTCCCCACCTCCTATATTTAGAAAAATGTTTCCAATAGATGCCACTACACGGGACTTATGGCAGACGGTCCCTAAGGTGGAGGGAGCAGTTTCTACTTTAGCAAAGCGTACCACTATCCCGGTTGAGGACAGTTGTGCTTTTTCAGATCCAATGGATAAAAAATTGGAGGGTTACCTTAAGAAAATGTTTATTCAACAAGGTTTTATTTTATAGCCCCTTGTATGCATTGCGCCTGTCACTGCTGCGGCGGCATTCTGGTTTGAGGCCCTGGAAGAGGCCATCCATACAGCTCCATTGACTGAAATTATTGACAAGCTTAGAACACTTAAGCTAGCTAATTCTTTTGTTTCTGATGCCATTGTTCATTTGACTAAACTAACGGCTAAGAATTCCGGATTCGCCATCCAGGCGCGTAGGGCGCTATGGCTTAAATCCTGGTCAGCTGACGTGACTTCAAAGTCTAAATTACTCAACATTCCTTTCAAGGGGCAGACCTTATTCGGGCCTGGCTTGAAGGAAATTATTGCTGACATTACTGGAGGTAAGGGTCATACCCTTCCTCAGGACAGGGCCAAATCAAAGGCCAAACAGTCTAATTTTCGTGCCTTTCGAAATTTCAAGGCAGGTGCAGCATCAACTTCCTCCACTTCAAAACAAGAGGGAACTTTTGCTCAATCTAAGCAGGCCTGGAAACCTAACCAGTCCTGGAACAAAGGCAAGCAGGCCAGAAAGCCTGCTGCTGCCTCTAAGACAGCATGAAGGAACGGCCCCCTATCCGGCGACGGATCTAGTAGGGGGCAGACTTTCTCTCTTCGCCCAGGCGTGGGCAAGAGATGTTCAGGATCCCTGGGCGTTGGAGATCATATCTCAGGGATATCTTCTGGATTTCAAAGCTTCATCCCCACAAGGGAGATTTCACCTTTCAAGGTTATCTGCAAATCAGATAAAGAAAGAGGCATTCCTACGCTGTGTGCAAGACCTCCTAGTAATGGGAGTGATCCATCCAGTTCCGCGGACGGAACAAGGACAGGGTTTTTATTCAAATCTGTTTGTGGTTCCCAAAAAAAGAGGGAACCTTCAGACCAATTTTGGATCTAAAGATCTTAAACAAATTCCTCAGAGTTCCATCATTCAAGATGGAAACTATTCGGACCATCCTACCCATGATCCAAGAGGGTCAGTACATGACCACAGTGGACTTAAAGGATGCCTACCTTCACATACCGATTCACAAAGATCATCATCGGTTCCTAAGGTTTGCCTTTCTAGACAGGCATTACCAATTTGTAGCTCTTCCCTTCGGGTTGGCTACAGCCCCAAGAATCTTTACAAAGGTTCTGGGCTCACTTCTGGCGGTTCTAAGACCACGAGGCATAGCGGTGGCTCCGTATCTAGACGACATCCTGATACAGGCGTCAAGCTTTCAAATTGCCAAGTCTCATACAGAGATAGTTCTGGCATTTCTGAGGTTGCACGGGTGGAAAGTGAACGAGGAAAAGAGTTCTCTATCCCCACTCACAAGAGTCTCCTTCTTAGGGACTCTTATAGATTCTGTAGAGATGAAAATTTACCTGACGGAGTCCAGGTTATCAAAGCTTCTAAATGCTTGCCGTATTCTTCATTCCATTCCGTGCCCTTCGGTGGCTCAGTGTATGGAGGTAATCGGCTTAATGGTAGCGGCAATTGACATAGTGCCATTTGCGCGCCTACATCTCAGACCGCTGCAATTATGCATGCTAAGTCAGTGGAATGGGGATAACACAGATTTGTCCCCTCTGCTAAATCTGGATCAAGAGACCAGAGATTCTCTTCTCTGGTGGTTGTCTCGGTACCTGTCCAAGGGTATGACCTTTCGCAGGCCAGATTGGACAATTGTAACAACAGATGCCAGCCTTCTAGGTTGGGGTGCAGTCTGGAACTCCCTGAAGGCACAGGGATCGTAAACTCAGGAGGAGAAACTCCTTCCGATAAATATTCTGGAGTTAAGAGCAATATTCAATGCTCTTCTGGCTTGGCCTCAGTTAGCAACACTGAGGTTCATCAGATTTCAGTCGGACAACATCACGACTGTGGCTTACATCAACCATCAAGGGGGAACCAGGAGTTCCCTAGCGATGTTAGAAGTCTCAAAAATAATTCGCTGGGCAGAGACTCACTCTTGCCACCTGTCAGCAATCCATATCCCAGGCGTGGAGAACTGGGAGGCGGATTTTCTAAGTCGTCAGACTTTTCACCCGGGGGAGTGGGAACTCCATCCGGAGGTGTTTGCTCAATTGATTCATCGTTGGGGCAAACCAGAGTTGGATCTCATGGCGTCTCGCCAGAACGCCAAGCTTCCTTGTTAGGGATCCAGGTCCAGGGACCCAGAAGCGACGCTGATAGATGCTTTAGCAGTGCCTTGGTTCTTCAACCTGGCTTATGTGTTTCCACCGTTTCCTCTGCTCCCTCGACTGATTGCCAAAATCAAACAGGAGAGAGCATCGGTGATTCTGATAGTGCCTGCGTGGCCACGCAGGACCTGGTATGCAGACCTAGTGGACGTCATCCTTTCCACCATGGACTCTGCCTCTAAGACGGGACCTTCTAATACAAGGTCCTTTCAATCATCCAAATCTAATTTCTCTGAGACTGACTGCATGGAGATTGAACGCTTGATTCTATCAAAGCGTGGCTTCTCAGAGTCAGTCATTGATACCTTAATACAGGCACGAAAGCCTGTTACCAGGAAAATCTACCACAAGATATGGCGTAAATATCTTTATTGGTGTGAATCCAAGAATTACTCATGGAGTAAGGTTAGGATTCCTAGGATATTGTTCCAGACGTCCAGGCATTTTGTCAGGCATTTTGTCAGGCATTTTGTCAGGCTTTGGTTAGAATTAAGCCTGTGTTTAAACCTGTTGCTCCCCCGTGGAGCTTAAACTTGGTTCTTAAAGTTCTTCAAGGAGTTCCGTTTGAACCCCTTCATTCCATTGATATTAAACTTTTATCTTGGAAAGTTCTGTTTTTGATGGCTATTTCCTCGGCTCGGAGAGTCTCTGAGCTATCTACCTTACAGTGTGATTCTCCTTATCTGATTTTTCATGCAGATAAGGTAGTTCTGCGTACCAAACCTGGGTTTTTACCTAAGGTGGTTTCTAACAAGAATATCAATCAAGAGATTGTTGTTCCATCATTGTGTCCTAATCCTTCTTCAAAGAAGGAACGTCTTTTACATAATCTGGACGTAGTCCGTGCCTTGAAGTTTTACTTACAGGCTACTAAAGATTTTCGTCAAACATCTTCCCTGTTTGTCGTTTACTCTGGACAGAGGAGAGGTCAAAAAGCTCGGCAACCTCTTTCCTTTTGGCTTCGGAGCATAATACGCCTAGCCTATGAGACTGCTGGACAGCAGCCCCCTGAAAGGATTACAGCTCATTCTACTAGAGCTGTGGCTTCCACCTGGGCCTTTAAAAATGAGGCCTCTGTTGAACAGATTTGCAAAGCTGCGACTTGGTCTTCGCTTCACACCTTTTCAAAATTTTACAAATTTGATACTTTTGCTTCTTCGGAGGCTGTTTTTGGGAGAAAGGTTCTTCAGGCAGTGGTTTCTTCCGCTTAATCCTGCCTTGTCCCTCCCATCATCCGTGTACTTTAGCTTTGGTATTGGTATCCCACAAGTAATGGATGATCCGTGGACTGGATACACTTAACAAGAGAAAACATAATTTATGCTTACCTGATAAATTTATTTCTCTTGTAGTGTATCCAGTCCACGGCCCGCCCTGTCATTTTAAGGCAGGTCTAAATTTTAATTAAACTACAGTCACCACTGCACCCTATGGTTTCTCCTTTCTCTGTTTGTTTCGGTCGAATGACTGGATTTGGCAGTTAGGGGAGGAGCTATATAGCAGCTCTGCTGTGGGTGATCCTCTTGCAACTTCCTGTTGGGAAGGAGAATATCCCACAAGTAATGGATGATCCGTGGACTGGATACACTATAAGAGAAATAAATTTATCAGGTAAGCATAAATTATGTTTTTACATAGAGATGTTCAGGTGATATTTTCTAGTCAGCTTTTTACAGTTTTTTTTTAATCTGTATTTTTAGGAACAGCAATGAGTCATACAAATTAACGCCATACAAAACAAAATGAAAATAGAATCACACAAATAAATAAATAATACAATTACTTTATGCATGCCTTTGAATTTGCGAATGACACTAAGCAGGCTTCTCGTTATACTCTAACATCACATTGCTGAAATTTTCAAATAATAAAACAACAACAACAAAACAACAACCACAAAAAATTATATAAAATAAAATCACCTCAGGCGGCCAGAAAACATCAACAGCCTGTCAATACCTACTGCAGAGCTCCAGGGAAAGTACTAATTACCCTGAGGTTTCGCTCTAAAAAGTAATCTCACGGAGACCTGTTATCCAGGCTGTTGGGAATAGATTGGCTGTAACCATCTCAAGAAATTTTGTGGAATTTAAAAAGGGCAAGAGAATACGTTTTTGAATAGGCAGAGGATATGACCTCATAAGCGGAAGCCAATCCAAAAGGAAAGTTTCTATCCTACTTTCCACTGAAAATTTGGTTTGAAAGGATTCAAATATAATCTGCGATTGAATTTCTTTAAGAAAACATGCAAAACTTGGCGCTGCATGATCTTTCCAATTCTTAACTATTAACTGTCTTGCAGTCAAAATAATTGTATTTAGAGGTTTTATCACCCTCTTGGGACGAAGATCTGGATTAGATAAAAAGAACATCTCTTCCGCTAGAAGTGGGCCCTCGTCTCTGTAATACTTACTGTACCAATATCTAATCTTCTGCCATAATTGTTGAATTTTGGGACAAGCCCAGAATATGTGAAAGATATCGGCTTTATTAAAAGAGCAACGGGGGCACCCAAAAAATGTAGTCGGATAAAATCTAAACAATTTGTCAGGCGACAGATAATAGTTGTTAATTAGCTTTAAATGAGTTTCTCTCCACGATATAGATACCTGCAACTTTTCTACTTCTACAAAACTTCGCTCAATCCTGTTCTCCTCCAAAAGCGGGAAAAATCTTTCCCAAGAGTTAGATAATTTATTCATAAGTAGCTCGCCCTGTTTAGCCAATAAAATATCATAAATTAACGATATCGATGAGCGTCCCAGCGAGAATAGACGAATTACGGACTTAATATCTATCCAGTCCAACAAAGCCGAGATAACCCATTTCTGTGAAAATACGTAGTGGCGCAACTGAAAAAAAGCATATAAGTGGGAACTGGGCAAATTAAACTTTTGGAGCAACAACTCTGAGGTAAGCAGTTGATTAGAATCAAATATCTGTTGAACATAGATCAGACCCGAGTCTGCCCACTGTCTACAAATCCTCTGGTTAATGCCTGGGGTAAATTGAGGGTTACCTATTATCGGGAGAAACTCTGAAAATAGCGGTGACATTTTCAATACCCTGCAAATTTTATGCCAGGCTAAAATAACATTTTTAAATGAGATCAGTTTAGATATATTTGAAGGTAAATTTTTCAAAGGACAATGCAAAATCGCCTTCAATGAAAAAGGAAAAGCCAGGAACGTTTCTAACTCAATCGAGACAAACTTGTTTAGGTCAGTAATCCAATCAAATGCTAATTTAGCTAAACAAGCCCAATTATATAATCTAAGATCTGGTAACTCCAGTCCTGCGTAGCATCGTCTTTGCATCAATCTATTCAACCCCAAACGGGGCTTTTTGTTGCCCCAAATAAATTTCGATTGCCAAGAGTGTAACTCACGGATATCCCTATTGGATAATAATAGGGGAAGATTCTGTAAGAGGTATAGAATTCTTGGAAAAATAATTGTTTTTATTAAATTAACTCTGGCTGACATAGAAATTAACAAGGAGGACCAATTTTCTAAATCATTTTTAATTTTCTGAAGAACCGGCGGAAAATTTAGTTTATACCATTTTGCAGGGTTTCTATGAAGGATAATACCTAAATATTGGACGGACTCCACCACTTTGAACGGGTGGTCTACCCCTTTAAGACCCTCACTATGTAGCCAAAGAAGTTCACTCTTCTCATAATTAATTCTATATCCTGAAAAGGATAAAAATAAATTGAACAGTTGTAAGACTAAAGGGACAGCATGTTGAGCATTGTCGAGGAAGATCAAGAGATCATCTGCATACAGCAGAGTTTTCTTTCATGTAATTGGCAAGAGTCCATGACGTATGGGATATACATTCCTACCAGGAGGGGCAAAGTTTCCCAAACCTCAAAATGCCTATACATACGCCCCCCACCACACTCACAATTCAGTTTTACAAACTTTGCCTCCCATGGAGGTGGTGAAGTAAGTTTGTGCTAGATTTCTACATTGATATGCGCTTCGCAGCAGGCTGAAGCCCGGTTTTCCTCTCAGTGTGCAGTGAATGTCAGAGGGATGTGAAGGGAGTATTGCCTATTGAATACCATGGTCTTCCTCTAGGGGATCTATTTCATAGGTTCTCTGTTATCGGTCGTAGAGATTTCTTCTCCTACCTCGTTTCAGTACTGGTTTGGCTATCTACTTTATGTAGATGAGTGTCTTTGGGTAAGTAAGTCTTATCTTTTATTTATGACACACTCAGCTATGGTTTGGCACTTTATATGTAAAGTTCTAAATATACGTTTTATACTTATATTTGCCATGATTCAGGTCAATCAGTTTATTTTCCTTCTTTCAGACTGTCAGTTTCATTTTTTGGGAAAATGTATATGAATTAATTATTTTTCTTACCTAAAATTTTCAATTGACTTTTTTTCTCTAAATTGCGGGTTGTTAGACTCGCGGGTGCAAAAAATGCTAGAAAAATGCTAGAATTTATTGCGTCATTTTTGGCGCGAGACTTTTTTGGCATGAGATTGACGTTTGTCTGACGTTAATGATGTCATTTCCGGCATCGTATTTGACGCCGGAAGTTTTCACTTAGTTGCATCATTTTTTACTCTCGTGTTTGTTGCAGGCGTTTTTGGCGCCAAAAAATATGTGGGCGTCATTCTTGGCGCCAGATTTTTAACATTATTTAAGTCTCATTTTTTAGTTGCTTCTGGTTTCTAGAGGCCTGTTCTGTTTGCATTTTTCCCATTCCTGAAACTGTCATTTAAGGAATTTGATAATTTTGCTTTATATGTTGTTTTTTCTATTACATTATGCAAGATATCCCAAAAAACTGTTCCTGTATCAGAAAATACTGTTGGATTCCTGATGACTGATATCAGTCCTACCAAAGCTAAGTTAATTTATTTTAATGTTATGAATTTTTATCTTTAGCTATGGTTTGTAATAAGTTATCATGATAAACTTTTACATGTAGAGTCCATTAGTATGTATGCATTATCTATTGCTATTCTTTTTACATCTAATGTACAAGATATACTTAGGAATTTATAAGAATATTTTTCTGATTCTATCCTAAAGGCTTTGTCTGTCATCCCGCCTTCTAATAAAATTTACAGGTCTTTTTTAAACTTCTCATTTAGTTGATGAAGTTTCAAATGACCAACAACATACTGAATTATCCTTCTCTGATGATGTTTTTTCTCATTCAGAATATTCTTCATCAGATATTGACACTAACAAATCTACTTTTTTATTTTTAAATAGAGTTCATTCGTTCTTTGTTGAAAAGGTGTTGATTATTTTGGATATTGAGGTGACTAGTTCTTTTGATTTTAAGACTAGCTAACATTTAAATTCTGCTTATTAACCTTCTGTGGTTTCTTCAGAGGTTTTTTTCCAGTTCCTGATACTAGGGAATGGAATAGGCCGGGAATTTCTTTTATTCCTTCTTTAAGGTTTTTAAATTGTATCCTTTGCCGGCAGTTAGTTTAAAGTTTTGAGGAAAGATCCCCAAAGTTAATGGGGCTATCTCTACTTTTGCTAAACATACTACTATTCCTATTGAGAATAATATTTATTTTTTTCCTTCAGATGGGAAACTTGTATCTTATTTAGGAAAATTATTTATTTTCAGGTACTTTTCTTAGACCTGCAATTTATTTGGCTGATGTTGCAACTGCTTCAACTTTCTGGTTGGATACTTTAGTGCAACAAGTATCGGATTATGATTTGTTTAGCATTGTTAAGTTAATCAACATGCTAATAATTTCATTTGAGTCGTCATTTTTTTTTTTATATATATTTTCGCAAATGAGGTTTAATCTATGTCTTTAGCTATTTTAGCTAGAAGAACTTTGTGACTTAAATCTTGGAATGCTAATTTGATTTCTAAATTCCATATTTCTTTTTTTCAAAGGTAATCAATTATTTGGTTCACAATTGGATTCAATTCTTCAACTGTTACTCTGGGGAAGGGTGTTTTTTTGCTTCAAGATTGAGTTCTAAGAGTAAATCTTAAGCTTATATTAGTTTTTGTTCTTACTAAGGAATGGAATCCTAATTCTTCCTCAAGGAACATGTTTATAATTGGAAGTTTTCTTCATTCAATTTAAGCCATTTAAAAGATCAAAGTCAGCTCCCCAAATTTGCATGTAGGTGTGGTTCTTATTCCAGCTTAGCTGGTAAGGGGCAGGTTAAGACTTTTTTTAAAAATTTGTTTGGTTCAATTCGGTCCAAACTTCTTAGATTGGGGTACAAAATAGGATTCAGAGTAAAACCGCCTGTGAGAAGTCTTTTTTTCTCTAACATATTCCAGCTATTCCAGTAAAGGCTCACACTTTCCTGAAGTGTGTTTCAGACCTGTATGTATTGGGTACTTGTGAAGCGCGGCTAGTCACCCGTTGGGGTTCAAGGCGCTGCTCAGACCTGGAGTTTTCTGGGGTATTTATACCAGTTCCATTTTAGGAACAGGGTTTGGGGGTTTTGTTCAAAACTATTTATTGTCCCAAAGATAGAAAATCTTTTTGAATTGTCATATAAGTGTACCATTTTTTGGAATGGTGTTTATATGGTCTATTTTGCCTTTTGGTCAGCGAGGGCATTATTTGTTTACAATAGATACAATAGATGCATATCTTCATTTTCTGTTTTCATTCAGATTATTTTCATTTTCTGAGATTCTCTTTTTGTGACACGCATTACCAATTTGTTGCTTTTCCTTCTGGTCTAGCGACAGCTCTAAGAATCTTTTCAAGGTTCTCAGTGTTTCCTTATTTGGACGGTCTCGTGGTACTGGCTCAGTCTTTTCGTTCTGCGGAATCTCATACGATTCAACTTTTGTTGTTTCTTCAAAGACATGGTTGGAGGATCTTTTTATCAAAGGCTCCTTGATTCCTCAGACAAGGGTCACCTTTTTTAGGTTTCCAGATAGATTGTGTCCATGTCTTTGCCTCTAACAGACAAGTGACAATTTTATTGGGTTCCGTTTGTCGGAACCTTCAGTCTCTATTATTTCCTTCAGTTGCTATATGCATGGAAGTTTTAGGTCTCATGGCTGCAGCATTGGATTCGATTCCCTTTGCTCATTTTCATATGAAACCTTTCCAGTTTTTTATGCTGAATTAATGGTGCAGGGATTCTAGAATATCACTTTCTATATCTTTGAATCCCAATGTTCAACTATCTTTGACTTGGTGGTTAGATCACCATCATATAGTTCTACGGGTCTCTTCGGTTCATCCAACCTGGACCATGATCACTATAGATGCGAGTCTTTTAGGTTGGGAGGCTGTCTGGGGATCTCTGTCAGCACAATGGGTTTGGAAATCTCAGGAGGCGAGATTACCATTCAATATTTTGGAACTCCGTGCATTTCTCAGAGTTCTTCAGTTTTGGCTTCTTTTTGAAGAGAGAGACGTTTATTGTTTTTCAGACAGACAATGTCACAACTGTGGCATATGTCAATCATCAGGGTGGGACTCTCAGTCCTTAGGCTGTGAAAGAAGTATCTCGGATACTTGCTTGGGCTAAATCCAGCTCCTGTCTAATTTCTGCGGTCCATTTCCCAGGTATAGACAATTGGGAAGCGGATTATCTCTGTCAATCAAGCTTTACATCCGGGAGAATGGTCTCTTTACCCAGATGTGTTTTTTTAAATTGTTCAGATGTGAGGGCTTCCAGAAATAGATCTGATGGCATCTCATCTAAACAAGGAACTTCCCAGGTGCCTATTCAGGTCCGGGGATCCTCAGGCGGAAGCAGTGTAGGCATTGACACTTCCTTGGAGTTATCAACCTGCCTATATTTTTCCGCCACTGGTTTTTCTTTTAAGAGTGATTTTCAAAATCATCAGGGAGCAATCTTTTGTGCTGCTGGTGGCTCCAGCATGGCCGCACAGGTTTTGGTATATGGTTCTTGTTCGGATGTCCAGTTGCCAATCTTGGTCACTTCCATTAAGGCCAGACCTTATATCTTAACATTCGTTTTTTCCGTCAGGAACTCAAATTATTAATTTGATGGTATGGAAATTTAATGGAAGTACAAAAGAGGAAACACAGCAGCACTGATGCAAGGAAATCCAGGGCCAAAAAGTAAAACAAAATTTACCTTTACTAGTTTTGTGCTCACCAGAGCACTTAATCATAGGGTAAGTTGCTAGGTGTGAACCCTCCCTTTTTAAAGGGAAAGAAACACCTGTTAGTGATTAGTTAAATTTACATGCATATTAAAATTCAAAAATATGTATGGGAACCTATGAGTGCACATACACATTGAAAAATCAATCAATCACAAAACAAACAAAATCTGTTACAAATCACATGCACAGTGTCTGAGGAAAATACAATATTACAAATAACATATTGCAAGAAAGATCCGTATATGCAAATGTGCTGCACGTGTACTACAAATAATAATAATAATAATAATAATGTCAGAGACTAAAAACAATGTTTGTAATTGCAGGTAACAAATTACAATAAATATCCATGTATGTAAGTATCTATATATACAGATATTTTGTAAAAATAAATTCTACAATTATTGAAAATATCCCCCTAAAGAAAAGGAGGGGAACAAGTACATACAAATCATGGATTTTAAATTGTTACAAAAAACCTTAAATGTCTAACCATATGAAACATGATATTCGAACATGCATATTTAAAGTGTAGTCCAAAAGAAACGAAAGAAAGAAAGACAGACAGACAACACTCCATTAAGTAACACAAAAAATATATATATGTATAATTATATATATGAGATAAAGATATATGCATAATGTAAAAAAACATTTAAAGCAATACATTTCTCAATGTTACTCAACGGAGCATTGCAAGGACCACTTTACTTATGGTTTCAAAAAGGAAGGACAAGTAAAGAATATCAATCTAACAATATCAATATAACCAATATTATGCTGACCTGTAGCCAGTGATGTTTGTACCATGTAGTACAGTGGGTGACATATAAAGAGTATACTACTCAACAAAGTAGCTCATGTCCCACTCCTTGTTCAAACCCAGGGGTGTGATAGTTCTGAGCTTATAAATCCAGTATAGTTCTTGTTTCTGTAAAAGTTTACATCTATCACCCCCCCTGGGTGGGAACATGATGCGGTCAATTACCTGCACTTTCATATTAAAGACACTGGTCATGTGCACAAGATTGAAATGTCTTGCAACCGCTGATTCTTTGACATACTCCCTAGTGTCCCTCACATGTTCCCTAATTCGAGATCTTAATTCTCTGGTCGTTTGTCCGGTATATTGCAGAAAACATTGATTACACTCAAGTAAGTACACAACATAGGTACTTCTGCAATTTGCATAAAATTTATGAGAGAATTCCTCACCAGTTTGGGTGCTTTTAAAGCCATTACCTATACCAATAAAGCTGCAAGTGACACAAGGGCCATGGCCGCATCTATAAGTCCCCTTCCTTCTAATCCAATCACTTTTGTCCTTACCTCCTGAATGTATTAGACTGGGAGATAGTTTAGAAGACAAGGTTGGGGGCTTTTTTGACACAAATTTACAATTTCCAATAAGGGGTCTCAACACCTCATCCTCATTAAGTAGATGGAGGTTTTTCTTCAGAATAGAGCAAATTTCATTATATTGGCTCGAATACTCTGTTGAAAAGACTACTGTCTCTTGTGTTATGTTACTGTGTCTCACAGATCCCTGAACCAACTCTCCCTGTGTTTTTTCCCTTACCTCCACATAATTCTGGTGAAGTAAAGAATCATTGTAACCTCTTAATTTGAGTCTCTCAATTAAGGCCATGGCTTGTTCATCGAACAAAGCATCTGAATTAGTATTTCTGCGCAACCGCAATAATTGGCCCCTTGGAATTGAGCGCACCAAATGAGGAGGATGACATGATTTAGCATGAAGTATAGTGTTTCCTGCTGTTTTTTTACAATATGTGTCACTAATGATCATTCCATGTACCTCATCTCCTTTTAAGGTCAAGTCAAGAAAATTAGCCACTTCTCCAAAAGGGTCACCAACAAAATTAAGATTGAACTCATTTTGGCTTAAATAGGCTAAAAAGCCATCATAGTCAAAAGGTTCCTTGATGACAAATATCAGATCATCTATGAAGCGCATAAAAAAGATGATCTGATCCCTAAACGGGTTGTCATGGCTATATAGGTACTTGTCCTCCCAGAGTCCCACGTACAGGTTTGCGAATGAGGGGGCGAATTTCGCCCCCATAGCCGTCCCACAAACCTGCACGTAGAACTCCTTATTAAACATAAAATAATTATGCTTAAGCAAGAAGTCAATTATGTCACAAAGGACCATTTTGGTTTCTTCAGAAAATCTGGTGTGTCCATCAAAGAAATACTTCATAGCTTGTATGCCCATGTCATGCGGGATACTTGAATAAAGGGCAGTGGCGTCCACCACTACCCATTTATATCCTTTCTCCCATTTAAGCATTTTTAATAGCTGTAAGAGGTGTGTGGAATCTCTCAGATAGCTTTTTAGACTCCTCACCAGGGGCTGTAAAATTGAATCAATCCATTCTGAGACTGGTTCAAATAGAGACCCAATCCCCAAGACAATAGGGCGTCCCGGGGGTTGGGTCAATCTTTTATGTGTCTTAGGTAAATAGTGAAAAATCGGAATCCTTGGATTCCCAGGAACCAAATTCTCAACCTGCTCCCTGGTGAGCACGAAACTAGTCAGGGAAGTTCATTTGTGTACTTATGTAAATCGTTCTAATAAAGGTAAATTTTGTTTTACTTTTTGGCCCTGGATTTCCTTGCATCAGTGCTGCTGTGTTTCCTCTTTTGTACTTCCATGTCTTTTTCGGCTACACCGGCCGTTACCTAACAGCATGCACCCCTTGTGACCTGTGCAGTACCTATAACACTCCGCCTCTGCCTCAGCTCACGGACCCAGCCGGAACTACCGCATTTGCAGCGGCTTGTCTCTCTGTGCTCATTTGGATCCTCGGTGTTTCCTGCCTGCTCGATCCGGATTCGGGTGTGGATCCAGTGACTGCCTGACGAACGGACTTATCCAAGTAAGACTGTTTCATTTATTAAATCGCATTTCAAGTGGGATTGATGTGGAACTTATAATTGTTATCTATCGTTGCTGTAAACCTACAGACTGAAAACGTTTATTGCCGACACTGAGATTGGTGAAGTGAATCAGTCTGTTGTAACGGTTACTAGCTATGGATGATACAATGTTTTAATAAGCTTTACATGGATGGGAATTGATCTGATATTTCTCCAAAATATTCTTGGGAAAACTTTTTACGTTCGTTTTGGAATTAGGGGAGCTGTGTTTGTATAAGTTTTACAGGTTCAATAAGGGAGCAAGGTGTCTTAATTAAATTTGGAGCGCTGTATTACTTGCGCTTAAAGGGCCAGTGATCAGTATATGATTTTGGTTTACAAGTACACAATTTGTTGTTTTTTACATGCACAATGGAGGAGGAGAATATAAGCTTCAATAAGTCCATTTTTAATGTGGAGCGCAGGAAGAGCTTTTTTGAAAAGGTATTCATGAAAGGTGAGATTTCAGGTGGGACTACAAGTAGTTTAAAGAACACTGTTTTCAAGTTGGAGAAACTGCTATTAAATGATCTAAGGTTAATGTGGGATACAGTATCTTTTGACCATTACATTGATGCTAAAAAAATCCCTTGAGGGTTACGTATAAAAAAGTACCCATCATTTGACCTAGAACCACCTGAACTCATGGAAGATTGGAATGAGGCTCTTACAGTGTGCTCTTTAACTTTGATGGACATTATTAATAGAAGCAAGAACTTTAAGAGAGATAAATTAAAGGAGGAGATTTCCGTTGCCAGGAGTGACCTTAAAGTTTGGAAGTTTGATGACAAATATAAAGAATTTAAAACTGCCTTAAAAAAACAAAATAAAAAAATCTGATGAAGAATTGGCTAAGAGAAAGGGAACAAAATTTAGTCGCGATTTGGATGACTATGCTAATAATAAAGTATATAATTGGTCACTATTCCAACGCAGACCTAGAGCAAGGAATTTTAAGAAAGGCTCTGGCAAGAATAAGAAGAATAATCTTTCCCAACAAAGTAAAGCCAATGATAACCAGGAAGGAGCTTGTAATGTTGCACCTAAGTCTATTTTAAAGAAGAAGGGTGAAAGAAGGGTTGCCTTTTCATCTACTGAAAATTCAGAACAGGATTCGAATATGTCAGATGACAGTGGAGCATCTGCTCCACTCTCTGTTTCTTCCTCTTCTTCCTCTTCTTCTTCCTTGCTTTCCTCTTCTTCCCTTTCTTCTTCTTGTTCTTCAATCCCCTTACAGGTATCTGATGGTATGGGTCAGAGTAACTCTGAAGATGGTGAAGAGGTTGTCCGTCCGAAAGTGAAAAATAACACTATTGTCCCTTTAGGAAAAAGATCAGGAGAGCCGGGAGAAGAGCAAAGAAAATCGGGAAGAAAAGCAAAATCCAACAAGAAGGACTAACTGTACTTAATTTGTCTAGCACTACTCTAACTGTAGAACAAACAGCCTTGTTATCAAAAGGGCTTGGTTTTGCACCGACTAATACCTTTTCGGCGTTTAAAACGCTGTTAGATGTAAATAAATTCGTCAGGAAGCTGACTTTAAAAAAGTTTTTTTCGGTGCATGAACATAGCACTGATCAGATGCATGATAGTGAACAGGCTGTGGGAACTAATGTTGGTCAATTTGTGAATTTTGAAGATAACATTTTATTACAGGATTTATGTGAATTGGAAACGGAGTATGGTCCACAGGATGTAGATATTCCGATTCCCGTTAAACATTCATCACAATTTTATCCGACACAATTCAGAGGACCAGCACTTAATATGTTTCAGAAAAGAGTTGAGAGAGAGATTCTAGCACTGGAGGATAGTGTAGGACAGATGAGGAAAACAAAATTCAATCTAACATTAAAGGAAAGGGCTGCATTAACAACCCTAGAAAAAAACGAATCAATTGTTATTCGTAATTCGGACAAGGGTGGGAATGTTGTCATCCTGGACAAGAGTGATTATATTTTGGAAAGCAATAGACAGCTATGTGACATAACAACATATAGGAAGATTAGCTCAGATCCCACATCTTTATTTAAAATAAAAATGATCAGTATTTTGGAGCAAACGGTGGCTATTGGACTCCTCACCAGGGAGCAGGTTGAGAATTTGGTTCCTGGGAATCCAAGGATTCCGATTTTTCACTATTTACCTAAGACACATAAAAGATTGACCCAACCCCCGGGACGCCCTATTGTCTCTGGGATTGGGTCTCTATTTGAACCAGTCTCAGAATGGATTGATTCAATTTTACAGCCCCTGGTGAGGAGTCTAAAAAGCTATCTGAGAGATTCCACACACCTCTTACAGCTATTAAAAATGCTTAAATGGGAGAAAGGATATAAATGGGTAGTGGTGGACGCCACTGCCCTTTATTCAAGTATCCCGCATGACATGGGCATACAAGCTATGAAGTATTTCTTTGATGGACACACCAGATTTTCTGAAGAAACCAAAATGGTCCTTTGTGACATAATTGACTTCTTGCTTAAGCATAATTATTTTATGTTTAATAAGGAGTTCTACGTGCAGGTTTGTGGGACGGCTATGGGGGCGAAATTCGCCGCCTCATTCGCAAACCTGTACGGGGGACTCTGGGAGGACAAGTACCTATATAGCCATGACAACCCGTTTAGGGATCAGATCATCTTTTTTATGCGCTTCATAGATGATCTGATATTTGTCATCAAGGAACCTTTTGACTATGATGGCTTTTTAGCCTATTTAAGCCAAAATGAGTTCAATCTTAATTTTGTTGGTGACCCTTTTGGAGAAGTGGCTAATTTTCTTGACTTGACCTTAAAAGGAGATGAGGTACATGGAATGATCATTAGTGACACATATCGTAAAAAAACAGCAGGAAACACTATACTTCATGCTAAATCATGTCATCCTCCTCATTTGGTGCGCTTAATTCCAAGGGGCCAATTATTGCGGTTGCGCAGAAATACTAATTCAGATGCTTTGTTCGATGAACAAGCCATGGCCTTAATTGAGAGACTCAAATTAAGAGGTTACAATGATTCTTTACTTCACCAGAATTATGTGGAGGTAAGGGAAAAAACACAGGGAGAGTTGGTTCAGGGATCTGTGAGACACAGTAACATAACACAAGAGACAGTAGTCTTTTCAACAGAGTATTCAAGCCAATATAATGAAATTTGCTCTATTCTGAAGAAAAACCTCCATCTACTTAATGAGGATGAGGTGTTGAGACCCCTTATTGGAAATTGGAAATTTGTGTCAAAAAAGCCCCCAACCTTGTCTTCTAAACTATCTCCCAGTCTAATACATTCAGGAGGTAAGGACAAAAGTGATTGGATTAGAAGGAAGGGGACTTATAGATGCGGCCATGGCCCTTGTGTCACTTGCAGCTTTATTGGTATAGGTAATGGCTTTAAAAGCACCCAAACTGGTGAGGAATTCTCTCATAAATTTTATGCAAATTGCAGAAGTACCTATGTTGTGTACTTACTTGAGTGTAATCAATGTTTTCTGCAATATACCGGACAAACGACCAGAGAATTAAGATCTCGAATTAGGGAACATGTGAGGGACACTAGGGAGTATGTCAAAGAATCAGCGGTTGCAAGACATTTCAATCTTGTGCACATGACCAGTGTCTTTAATATGAAAGTGCAGGTAATTGACCGCATCATGTTCCCACCCAGGGGGGGTGATAGATGTAAACTTTTACAGAAACAAGAACTATACTGGATTTATAAGCTCAGAACTATCACACCCCTGGGTTTGAACAAGGAGTGGGACATGAGCTACTTTGTTGAATAGTATACTCTTTATATGTCACCCACTGTACTACATGGTACAAACATCACTGGCTACAGGTCAGCATAATATTGGTTATATTGATATTGTTAGATTGATATTCTTTACTTGTCCTTCCTTTTTGAAACCATAAGTAAAGTGGTCCTTGCAATGCTCCATTGAGTAACATTGAGAAATGTATTGCTTTAAATGTTTTTTTACATTATGCATATATCTTTATCTCATATATATAATTATACATATATATATTTTTTGTGTTACTTAATGGAGTGTTGTCTGTCTGTCTTTCTTTCTTTCGTTTCTTTTGGACTACACTTTAAATATGCATGTTCGAATATCATGTTTCATATGGTTAGACATTTAAGGTTTTTTGTAACAATTTAAAATCCATGATTTGTATGTACTTGTTCCCCTCCTTTTCTTTAGGGGGATATTTTCAATAATTGTAGAATTTATTTTTACAAAATATCTGTATATATAGATACTTACATACATGGATATTTATTGTAATTTGTTACCTGCAATTACAAACATTGTTTTTAGTCTCTGACATTATTATTATTATTATTATTTGTAGTACACGTGCAGCACATTTGCATATACGGATCTTTCTTGCAATATGTTATTTGTAATATTGTATTTTCCTCAGACACTGTGCATGTGATTTGTAACAGATTTTGTTTGTTTTGTGATTGATTGACTTTTCAATGTGTATGTGCACTCATAGGTTCCCATACATATTTTTGAATTTTAATATGCATGTAAATTTAACTAATCACTAACAGGTGTTTCTTTCCCTTTAAAAAGGGATGGTTCACACCTAGCAACTTACCCTATGATTAAGTGCTCTGGTGAGCATGAAACTAGTCAGGGAAGTTCATTTGTGTACTCATGTAAATCGTTCTAATAAAGGTAAATTTTGTTTTACTTTTTGGCCCTGGATTTCCTTGCATCAGTGCTGCTGTGTTTCCTCTTTTGTACTTCCATGTCTTTTTCGGCTACACCGGCCGTTACCTAACAGCATGCACCCCTTGTGACCTGTGCAGTACCTATAACACTCCGCCTCTGCCTCAGCTCACGGACCCAGCCGGAACTACCGCATTTGCAGCGGCTTGTCTCTCTGTGCTCATATGGAAATTTAATGCTTAGTACTTAGTCATAGAGGTTTCTCTGACTCAGTGATAAATACTATGTTGCAGGCTCGTAAATCTTTGTGTAGAAAGATTTATTATCGAGTTTGGAAGACTTACATCTCATGATGCTCTTCTCATAAATTCTCTTGGCATTCTTTTAAAATTCCTAGGATTTTATAGTTTCTTCAGGATGGTTTGGATAAGTGTTTTTGTCTGCAAGTTCCTTGAAAGGACAAATCTCTGCTCTTTCTGTGCTGTTTTCACAGAAAAATTTGCTAATCTTTCTGATATTCATTGTTTTGTTCAGGCTTTGGTTCGTATCAAGCCTGTCATTAAGCCAATTTCTCCTCCTTGGAGTCTTAATTTGGTTCTGTGGGCTTTACAGGCTCTTCCATTTGAGCATATGCATTCTTTGGACATTGAATTACTTTCATGGAAAGTATTGTTCCTTTTGGCCATCTCTTCTGCTAGCACAGTTTTTGAATTATCTGCTCTTTATTGTGAGTCTCCTTTTTCTGATTTTTCATCAGGATAAGGTGGTTTTGCTGTCTTCATTTAAATTTTTACCTAAAGTTGTGAATTCTAACAACATTAGTAGAGGAATTATTGTCCCTTCCTTGTGTCCTAATCCTAAGAATTCTTTGGAAAGATCCTTACATTCTTTGGATGTAGTAAGTGTTTTGAAATATTATGTTGAAGCTACTAAGATTTCAGAAAGACTTCTAGTCTATTTGTTATCTTTTCTGGTTTTAGGAAAGGTCAGAAGGCTTCTGCCATTTCTTTGGCTTCTTGGTTAAAGCTTTTGATTCATCATGCTTATTTGGAGTCGGGTTAATCCCCGCCTCAGAGGATTGCGGCTCATTCTACTAGGTCAGTTTCTACTTCCTGGGCTTTTAAGAATGAAGCTTCTGTTGATCAGATTTGCAAAGCAACGACTTGGTCTTCTTTGCATACTTTTACTAAATTCTACCATTTTAATGTTTTCTCTTCTTCAGAAGCAGTTTTTGGTAGAATAGTACTTCAGGCAGCTGTTTCAGTTTGATTCTTCTGCTTATAATTTCAGTTTTTTTCATTATAAAGATTGAAACTTTTGATTTGGGTTGTGGATTAATTTTTCAGCGGAATTGGCTGTCTTTATTTTATCCCTCCCTCTCTAGTGTCTCTTGCGTGGAAGTTCCACATCTTAGGTATTTGCTATCCCATACGTCACTAGCTAATAGACTCTTGCCAATTACATGAAAGAAAACATAATTTATGTAAGAACTTACCTGATAAATTCATTTCTTTCATATTGGCAAGAGTCCATGAGGCCCACCCTTTTCTTGTGGTGGTTATGATTTTTTTGTATAAAGCACAATTATTCCAATTCCTCATTGATGCTTTCGCTCCTTTCTTATCACCCCACTTCTTGGCTATTCGTTAAACTGAATTGTGGGTGTGGTGGGGGGCGTATTTATAGGCATTTTGAGGTTTGGGAAACTTTGCCCCTCCTGGTAGGAATGTATATTCCATACGTCACTAGCTCATGGACTCTTGCCAATATGAAAGAAATGAATTTATCAGGTAAGTTCTTACATAAATTATGTTTTTAACCTGGCAGAGCCAAGCGAGATCCCAGAAAGGCTCTCCCGCAGCAAAGAGGCGAACGGCTCTAGAGCTTGGTTAAAGAGCAGCGGGGAAAGTGGACATCCTTGCCTAGTCCCTCTTAAGTACTATCTGCGGAGAAAGGCTGCCATTAATATAGAGATAAGAGATCGGGTTTTTATATAAATTTTGAATAAATTCCAAACACAGTTTTTTAAATCCGAATCTCTCTAACGCTGTGAAGAGGTAATTCCAGTTCACAGCGTCAAAAGCTTTTTCTGCGTCCACAGTGAGGATAGCAGCTTTATTAATCTCTTTACATTCAACACTATTTGGGTCTAAATTCCACACATAGTCCAAAAGGGAGGTGACTTTCCGAATATTTTTAAGAGAATTCCTCTCCTTCATGAACCCGGTTTGATCTGGGTGAATGGCTTTGTCTAACAATTTAACCAGCCTTGCTGATATAATTGTTGCCAATAATTTATAATCTGCATTAAGCACAGATATCTGCCTATACGACCCCAAATCCTCCGGGTCCTTGCCTATTTTTAAAATCAGTGAGATACGAGCGGCCGAAGAAAAAAAGATTGAAATTGTATTACTGGAAGCAAAGTAGAAATTAAAAAGTTTAACTAAAGGTACTTTAATTTCTTCTTTTAAAATTTTGTAGAACTCTACTTGAATGCAGTCAGGTCCTGGGGACTTATTACAACTGGCTGCCTGTATCGCCTCTAATACCTCTACCTCGGAAATTGGGCTATTTAAGGTAGTTAACTCTTCCTCCGGAATCTTAGGCAAGTTGACCTTGGCCCAAAACTTTGCGGCATTATCCATATTAGTACTGGATTCCGAATACAACCGTTGGAAGACCTTATAAAACTCTTTGCTAATATCTTCTGCGTTAGTATATTTTATATTCTACACTTTAATTGCAGAAATCAGATTCCTGGTCTTCCTGATCTTTACTAACCTAGCCAAGAATTTGGCTGAGTTCCCGTAGGGGCCCCTAAATTGGTAATTCATTTTCTGTTCTTCTAGGGATCTTTGTTTTAAGGAGATATTGCTTTCCCTTTTGAACTTACAATATCTATCCAAATTATCCTTAGATTTATTTGTATAAAATCTCTTAAGTGCGTTCCTAACTTGAGCAGCTAATTGTGATTCCTGAGCCAACGCTTTTTTCTTTGTGATACAAAGATAGGCTTTGATTTCCCCCCTCAAAGCAGCTTTAGCCGCCTCCCAGAAAACCTCAGGTTTAGAAAATTGACTAATATTAAAGGTAGTATAGTCCTTCCATTTTTGTTTTAACCAATTGGTGAATCTAGGACTATTAACCAAAAACTGGGGAAAAAAGAATGTAGTGTTCTGGGTCTGGCGGGAAATAGACGCCGAAAGAGTAAAAGAAATTACAGCATGATCGGAGATCGTAATATCGTAAATATTAGAATCTGATCTACTCAAGGCTAGAGATTTAGAGATCAAAAATAAATCGATTCTGGAAAATGTCATATCTGATTTTAATTCATATGAGAAGCTACGTTGGTCCAGATTTTTAAGTCTCCAAATATCAACTAGATTCAAATCAGAACTGAATATTTTGAAATAATTTGCGACTCTATAATTTTCCCGTAAATTTTTACCAGATAATCTATCGAGTACTGGGCATTGAGACATATTGAATTCTCCACCTAATATTAACTTATCAGCAGAAAAGGGGAATAATTTGCCCTTAACAACATCCCAAAAGGCCGGGGAAAAAGAGTTTGGACCATATAAATTACATAGAACATAGTTATATCCATTTATTTGAATCTGGAGAATCATGAATCTTCCCTCAGAGTCGATTTCCAGCTTAATGATGTTATAATCTAAATTTTTATGTAACAGTATAGCGACTCCTGATCTCCTTTTAACTGCCGGGGCAGCCACACATTCACCCACCCACTTACATTTCAATTTAACTGATTCTGATTCTTTAAGGTGTGTTTCTTGCAACATTACTATATCGGGGCTAAATTTAGCCAGATACTTAATAATTAATTTACGTTTCCTAGGGGATGTTACACCCCCTACATTCCACGAGAGGATATTGATCTTATTCATCATCTAGTAAAGAACACCTTATTCCCTTGCTCCAATACCTCATTTGTCCAGCTCTGCCTGAAGAATGTATCCGGCGGCGGGAGGTGAGAGGGATAGAAAGTGGGGGAAGGGAAAAAAAAAAACACAATAAAGAAATTTGTAACAATACTAAAACATAAAAAAATAAAACAACTCATTCTCAGAACATATATGTTATCTTGCCTCAGTATATGGATACAGTATATTACGACCAGTTTCCAGAAATATATATTTCTATATTTCTCTAAAAGGAACACAATAGAATAAAGCCAGCAAAGAACGATAAAAAATAAAACAATACAATCTTTGGTGACCCGAAACATATTGATCAAATACATTTTAAGATTATATTAGATCCTTAGAAACCTCCTCCAGTGTATTACAGACCACCAATAAATGCCTGTGCCTCTTGCGGATTATTAAGCACATGTCTAATGCCGTTTTTTTCTGCAATAATTTTTGCAGGGTATGTTACCCATGCATTCAGGCCTCTACTGGTGATCCTAGTACAGTAAGGGATCATCTGCTTCCTCTTGGAAGAGGTTGCAACTGAAAAATCTTGAAAAATTAGTAACTTATTTTTCTGAAAAATAAATTCCTGTGACTTCCTATATAGCTTTAAAAATTCTACCTTGTCTTGAAATCTAAGTAACTTGAAAATGCACATTCTGCCCCTATTGGAGGAAACTGTACTAGCTTTCCTAGTGCCGACCCTATGTGCTCTTTCTACCGCTAGAGCAGTGTTAATTTTGGCAGCAAATTTTGATTTAGTTTTAGTCGTAGTCTTTTGACTAAAATGCCATTTTAGTTTTAGTCGTATTTTAGTCATCTGAATTGTTTTAGTTTTAGTCGAATTTTAGTCGACTAAAATCGTACTGGCGATTTTAGTCGACTAAAATTCGACTAAAACTAAAATCTAATGGGTTAAATTGTGCATTATTTAAGCATTTATCTAGAATTTCCAATCCAAACTCATTATATATATATATATATATATATATATATACACTCCTGGATTAAAAATGTTATTATTTATGGTATTGGTATTAAGGTTCGAAGTTCGAACATAGTACATACAAAAGAATACAGACACAAATTTACTTTTAGCCGTTGTGGTAACGTCTTTATAAATAAAAGTAAGTTTCATAAACAAACACAAGAATATTGTTTTTTTGAATTTTTACAAACAGAAGTGCAACTGTACTGTTCAATCAATGTAATAATGCCATTGCACATTATTACCTGAATATAAAACCTTTTACAGTTCAAGTAAGTAACTTGTTATTGTTAACAGTACCCAAGTCCCAACAAAACAATTCTGCAGCCAGCAAGTGCTACAAGGCAGCAGCAGCAAAGGCACAGACAGCAAAATAAAAGCAAGTTTCATAAACAAACAAGAATATTGCTTTTTGAATTTTGACAAACAGAAGTGCAACTGTACTGTGTTCCCATTGCACATATTATTACCTGAATATAAAACCTTAACAGTTCAAGTAACTTACTAACTTGAACACAGTACGCAACAAAACAATTCTGCAGCCAGAGCCAGCGAGTGCTACAAGGCAGTAGCAAAGGCACAGACAGCAAAATAAAAGCAAGTTTGATTTTGCTCTGCTGCCTTGTAGCACTAGCTGGCTGCAGAATTGTTTAGTTGTGTACTGGTAAACAATTAACAAACAAGAATATTGTTTTTTGAATTTTGACAAAGAGAAGTGCAACTGTACTGTAATCCCATTGCACATATTATTACCTGAATATAAAACCTTTTAACAGTTCAAGTAACTTGTTAACCTTAACCGTACACAACAAAACAATTCTGCAGCCAGCTAGTGCTACAGGCAGCAAAGGCACAGACAGCATAACTACTAAAGTAATTAACCAATACTAGAGGGGTAATGCTTATTTCTATAATAAGAATCAGTTACGAACTGACTCACTGGACGTGGACTGTTCACAATTTTTCACATCTTCACAGTTTATTGTTTCAAATTTCAACAATTCTAATTCTCAGATACATTCAAAGAAAAAGTGCAGAGGCTACAAATACAATGCTAGCAGCTGTACTGTATGGAACTATATAACAATCACCACTTTTTATAACTCCTCTCTCTGTCTCAGCAAGCATTGACAATAGAGGTAAATATGTATCACACTAAGAACACCCCACTAACTTACAATGAGATGCATATTGTTGCTATAGGAAGTGCTGTTAATACAGCAGATAATACTATTTATTCAGTGCTAAATTTGACAGCAAGTGAGCAGCACCTATAGCTTATCTATCTACTAGGGGCTGGAGTGGATTTACATTTCTGGCACCACATTGTAGACAGGTGCAAGGTAGGGAACCCTTACGCTGAGGTCCTGCTGCCAACTCCCCTAGGGGCAGAACCTGGGCCTGCCTGACGTAAAAAAATGATATGTGCCTACTCTGCCTAATTATAAATCTGTCTGAGACGTTTGTATAGGTTTAGGAAGTGCTGTCAGGAGTGAGTGAATACTATTCACTGCTAGATTCATTGACATGACATGATTCATCCATAGCAACAATATGCATCTAATTGAAAGTTACTGTAACTAAACTTACTGGTCTATTTTTCTTTTTCTTTAGTGTGATATATTTACCTCTATTATCAATGCTAAGAGAGAGAGAGAGAGAGAGAGGAGTTTATTGGTGGTGGTTGTTATTATAGTTCCACAGAAATTCTAATCCACACACACACTCACTTATGGTATTGTAGCACTAGCCTTATGCATTTTTTCTATGACTGTCACTGTATTTGACAATTAGAACTGTTGAATTATTGATTCTTCCTATAGCAATAAGCAGTGAGTGAAACACAACCCAAACCCACAAGTATAGGTATGCTAAAAATGCTTAACATGTTATAAGTAACTGGAGAATAAAAACATTTCTATTTGTTTCGATTCATTTTAAGGAAAGCACTTCGTGCCAATATGACCCTTGCTCTATTCCGCCGGCCTCGAGAGAGGTCACCTGTGACACTGAATATTCTCTCTGCAAAGGCTTGAGAAGCTGGCATAGCCAACAGGTCTAATGCAAAAGGTTTTAACTGGTGATAAAAAGTATCATTCTTTGACAGCCAAAAATCTGTTCCAGTGTCGTCATCAGTGATGGGTTGTTGCAAAAGCTCTTCCTCCCTATATTTTCTGATCTGCTGCTCTATGTTGTTTGGGGAGGTCCTCTGCCTGGGTCTTCTGCGGCATTTTGAGAGAAACCGAAAGACTCTGTGCTTTGATGTGGATGGTGGGGCTTCTTCCTTTGATTTCTCAATATTCTCCTCTTCTGCAAGTGCATCATCTTCTTCAGACAGATCCTCATCTTGTGTGTGGGGCAATGCTGATTTTCTTATCACATACTCCTCTGCCTGTTTAAGAAGTTCCTGAATATTTTCATCAGCCACATCAACAAGGGTTTCACAGACAGTAGGGTTGACAAAACAAGCAGCAGCTGCAAGTGGGGAGAACCTTTCATCTGTTGTATCTAAGAATGAAGCAAAACGCTGGTTTACATTCCCTTTCATTTTTTGTGCAATTGTGGCAAGGTCTTGGTAGCTAGTGTTCTGTTTAAAGTCATCAAGGTGACTGAGCAGATCAAAGAGGGCAGGGACAACCAGGGACATGGACATGGTGTCACTCTGGAGTGTTTTAGTATGTTCTGCAAATGGCAGCAGTAGATCATGCAATGATGTGAGCTTTTGCCATTCACTAGGGAGAAAGCTGTCCCATCCCATGTTGTTTGCGATTTGGCAGACCGAGTCTTTCACTTTGATGAGTCGTACGATCATGTTGAATGTACTTGACCAGCGTGTGGGGCAGTCATTTAAAACAATAAGGCCACACTGCTCCAATATCTTCTGTGTTGCAACGGAAGACTTGCGGAAGAGTTTCACTACTGACCTTGCTTTATCAAGGATTCTCTTAACACTTGCCTCCTTCTGCACCATGTGGACCACAAGTTGTAAGGTATGCACCACACACGGTGTCCGGTCCATGTCGATCTGTTGGTACCTAAGAGGACAGAGCACAGTCAAATAAGCATAAAGTATAAAAAAGTTTTCCATTCAAGTTTTTAAACCCTCAATATCTTAATTATGGATGGGAATACTTTACACAAGATTACAATACAAAGTGTAAATGGAAAAATAACAACAAAAGATACAGCCCGCCCCCAACATCAATCTCATATCCATGTTAAAATTGACTGTCATCATGAAAAAGATTGAAAAAATAATAAAAATGGCTCACCGCAAATCATCAATTTCAGACTCAGACGACTCAGAGTCACTTTCCGTTATGGGGGAGTCTTCCTCACTAAAGCTGGGTGGTTCTTCTGCTGCTGCTGTGGTGTGTTTAAATGCTGCCACCATATTACTCCCATTGTCTGTTATCACTGTAAGGATCTTCTTCTTTGGTATGTCCCACTCTTGCAAGCATTTGTCCACACATGATTTGATTGACTGTGCAGTGTGTGGGTGTGCTACTTGTTCAAGGGCCAACAATATGTGATCAGCTTTATTTTGGTCAACACAAAAGTAGCACGCACTTATACCAAGGAATGAAGCTGTTAGTCCTTTTTTTGTCCACAAATCAGTGCAAATAGATACTCTCCGGGCAGCAGCCAGTCTCTTTTTGAATTTTTGTTTTTCATCTTCATAATGTTTGTCAATCAGATTATTTATTTTAGTTTTCTTTGGAACACTCAGTCTCCTATCTACGGTCGCCATCATGTTAACAAAGTCCTCATCTTCAATCGTTCTGACTGGTAATCCAGTGCGCCCAATCCATTTTGCTATGGCATCCTCCCTGGCCTGTTGTTCCTTAGAGTCAATTTTGTATTTTGAAGCACTTACAAGAGCTGTGTAAATATTTTGCTGTGGTGCACTGGCTTGACTTGGCCCATCATTGGATGTTTTCTGTATCTGTGGGGGTGAATAAGGTGGGGGGAAAAAATCTAATAATTCTGATTTTTCTTTCTCTCACGGTCACCCATCCACAGCACCAAGTTCAATTGTCTCTTTCTATATATATATATACTACATTTATGTCCCTTGCTTCCTGAGTCCCAGTTCCACCATATGTCACTCTCAAAAGGGTTAGTTATCTCATCAATCAATACAGGACAGCAGTGGTTTCTTTAGGCTTGTATTGGGACATAAAACAAGTGGGATAGGATAGAGACAAAATATAATTAATAATATGTATTTTAATTACTTTACCTGCAATTTTATACTGCCGTGCCAGTAGTCGACATTAACCCTTTCTTTTTAGTTTCTGAATTGTAAAGCTCTAACTCCCCCCACATCCCACACATTTCCTTCTATATATATTGTGTGTTTTTGTTGTTGGTGGAATTCCAAAATGCATAGGGATTATCCATAATATCTACTGGAGCATGCCTAGAGAACTAGAAGCTGTGTGTGAACTCAGTTAAAATACAATGCCTGTGACTGTAAAACACTGTGGGGGTGGAGTTGGCTGCTCCAGGCCAGGGGGCAGCTTAGCTATAATGTAATTCATTTTGCTTAGTTTTGATAATTATTAAAAAAAATTAGCCCGTTTAGCTTAGGATAATGGATATGCAGTTGAACAGATCTATTCTGAACCTGGACCAAACCAACCTGTTTTATGTCCCTTTAAGTTTAGTGAAAAGAAAACACCAGTTTGGCCTACCTGACTAAATAACTTTATCTTAAACAACCATTTAAGTGTGACTGTGCAGTGCATAGTACCTTTGTATGAATTTCGGGATGACTCATCTGCAAATGACGCTTCAAGTTTGTTGTATTTTTACCAGTGATTGCCACTCCACATGGTTTGCAAAGGGTCTTGTTCTCCTTAGCATCAAATGTAAAATGCATCCATAGATCTTCTCTTCTCTTTCTCCCAGACACTAACATTTCTGTGACTAGTGTCATCTGTATCTGTACAGTTTGTGCAGCAGTGTATGCTACCTGTTGGTGACTGGTGTTACCCAAAAAGAAAGATATTACTAGTACTAGACAAAATGGTAATAATACAGAAAAATGCTGTAATTGTTAAAGCAAGGGTCAGTCAGTCAGCTCAGCAGCAACCCCTCAGCCCCCACTCTGCTACTATTTCATTTTCAGGCCCATCAGATCAGATCAGATCAGTGCCCCTTCCTTATAAGTCACCTGCGCCACCCACCCAGGCCACCATTGAGCTGAGCCTGCCATGCCGATGCCAGATCCTCCTATAATATATATCCTTCCTAAATAAATACATGGACTTTGCAGTGACAGACTGTGAGATACACACTACACAGACAGGAAGCCTGACACCTAAGAGTAGGGTAGGAGGATGCATTGCATGGCGACATAACCATGTGGCACTGGCAACGTGAACCGAACCGAGATCTTATACTAAAAATTCAGTAGACAAACACACAAGTCACTCACCACGTCACATTCAATTTCCACTCTCCAGACATGGAGGAATTCCAATTCCAACTCTTCCTCTTCTCTTCTGTGGTTTGCACTCAGTTGCACTGCAGGGCGTTGTTCCAGAAGTCCCGACTCCCTTAGGCAAACAGAGGGATCCTGCAGCTGCGCCTGCGTCTCTCACTCTCTCTCCCAGACTCCCATGCGTGGCTGCGTGCATCTCACTCTAACAGACAGCGGTGGGTGGAGCTCAGAGGAAACTAAAAAGCGGAGGTTCAGGTGACGTCCCTCCCTCAGACCCTCACATTTTCGTTTCGGTTTCGTCCAATGACGAAAATTGGAATTGATTTTCGTCATATTTTTCGTCAATTGACTTAATGATAACTTAATTTTCGTTAACTTTTCGTCACTAAAAACGGCCGCTGACGAAAACATTTGACGAAAATATTTTCGTCAACGAAATTAACACTGCGCTAGAGGGAGATGTTGTGCGGGGAAACCTAACGCTTTGGGCAATAATAGCGAGGTAACCTTCATGAGGTCCTCATACTCGGGGGATTCAGGTAATCCCACAATTCTAATATTATTCCGCCTGTAGTGGTCTTCCAGGTCCTCCAAGCGTGATCGTAGGCTAGTTATTTTAACCTCCTGACTGTGGACTAACTCATCCTGGATATTGGCTCAGTCCTCCAGGTCTGAGATCCTAGTTTCTGCCTCGTCTAGTCTTGAAGCAAATTGCTTAACCTCGTTAGCAAGAGATACAATATCTGTTGAAATGGTACAAAGCTCTTTCTTAACCCCTTAGTGACCAGAGCACTTTTCCATTTTCTGTCCGTTTGGGACCAAGGCTATTTTTACATTTTTGCGGTGTTTGTGTTTAGCTGTAATTTTCTTCTTACTCATTTACTGTACCCACACATATTATATACCGTTTTTCTCGCCATTAAATGGACTTTCTAAAGATACCATTATTTTCATCATATCTTATAATTTACTATAAAAAAAATGATAAAATATGAGGAAAAATGGAAAAAAAACACACTTTTTCTAACTTTGACCCCCAAAATCTGTTACATATCTAAAACCACCAAAAAACACCCATGCTAAATAGTTTCTAAATTTTGTCCTGAGTTTAGAAATACCCAATGTTTACATGTTCTTTGCTTTTTTTGCAAGTTATAGGGCCATAAATACAAGTAGCACTTTGCTATTTCCAAACCATTTTTTTCCAAAATTAGCGCTAGTTACATTAGAACACTGATATCTGTCAGGAATACCTGAATATCCCTTGACATTTATATATTTTTTTTTAGTAGACATCCCAAAGTATTGATCTAGGCCAATTTTGGTATATTTCATACCACCATTTCACCGCCAAATGCGATCAAATACAAAAAATTGTTCACTTTTTCACAAATTTTTTCACAAACTTTAGGTTTCTCACTGAAATTATTTACAAACAACTTGTGCAATTATGGCATAAATGTTTGTAAATTCTTCTCTGGGATCCCCTTTGTTCAGAAATAGCACACATATATGGCTTTGGCGTTGCTTTTTGGTAATTAGAAGGCCGCTAAATGCCACTGCGCACCACAAGTGTATCATGCCCAGCAGTTAAGGGGTTAATTAGGGAGCTTTTAGGGAGCTTGTAGGGTTAATTTTAGCTTTAGTGTAGTGTAGTAGACAACCCCAAGTATTGATCTAGGCACATTTTGGTATATTTCATGCCACCATTTCACCGCCAAATGCGATCAAATTAAAAAAAACTTAAAATTTTTCACAATTTTAGGTTTCTCACTGAAATCATTTACAAACACTTGTGCAATTATGGCACAAATGGTTGTAAATGCTTGTCTGGGATCCCCTTTGTTCAGAAATAGCAGACATATATGACTTTGGCGTTGCTTTCTGGTAATTAGAAGGCCACTAAATCCTGTTGCGCCTCACATGTGTATTATGGCTAGCAGTGAAAGGGTTAATTAGGGAGTTTGTAGTGAGCTTGCAGGGTTAATTTTAGCTTTAGTGTAGAGATCAGCCTCCCATCTGACACATCCCACCCCCTGATCCCTCCCAAACAGCTCCCTTCCCTCCCCCACCCCACAATTGTCCCCGCCATCTTAAGTACTGGCAGAAAGTCTGCCAGTACTAAAATAAAAGGGTTTTAAAAAAAAAATGAAATTTTTTTTTAGCATATTTACATATGCTACTGTGTAGGATCCCCCCCTTAGCCCCCAACCTCCCTGATCCCCCCCAAAACCGCTCTCTAACCCTCCCCTCTGCCTTATTGGGGGCCATCTTGGGTACTGGCAGCTGTCTGCCAGTACCCAGTTTACAATAAAAAGTGCTTTTTTTTTCTTTGTTTTTTTTTTCTGTAGTGTAGCTTCCCCCCACAGACAAACCCCCACCACCTTGCTGATTATTTTAATTTTCAATTTTTGTATCTTTTTTATTTGCACATTTTCTGCAGTGTAGCGGTTCCCACCCGCTCCCCGTGCACGCGCCCGCCCCCACCCTCCCGTGCACGCGCGCGCGCGCCCGTGCGCGCCCCCAGCCACCCCCGCCCACGATCCCGCCCCCCTTCACATCCACAGGGCCATCGATGGCCGCCACCCGCCTCCCGGTCCGGCTCCCACCCACCAACACAGGGAGCAACCGATCTCCGGTGCAGAGAGGGCCACAGAGTGGCTCTCTCTGCACCGGATTACTTAAAAAGGTTATTGCAGGATGCCTCCATATCGAGGCATCACTGCAATAACCGGAAAGCAGCTGGAAGCGAGCAGGATCGCTTCCAGCTGCTTTCCACACTGAGGACGTGCAGGGTACGTTCTCAGGCATTAACTGCCTTTTTTCTGAGGACGTACCCTGCACGTCCTCAGTCGTTAAGGGGTTAATGATGTCGAATTGTGGAGTAAATATATCGGTTAATTGGGAAATTAGGTTGTCAGTGTCAATATGTGAAGTGCCCCCATCTGAAGGGGGATCTAATGTGGTGTCCACACTCTTAACCTTCCTATCTTTACCTTTAGGCGGCATTATGGGCGAACTGTGTTTCACATGTGAAATATATCTTTCCATGTAAATAGTGCGAAATTAAGTGCACAAAACAATAACAAACAATCAATAAAATACTAGCGTGAAAAACAAAAAAGCACAGGATATAATATCTGTGACGCAATACTGGTGAGTGTGTTTTTTTTTTTTTCTTTCTTTTTTTCTTGTTTTTTTTTCCTTCTTCTTTACTTTTTATAGTGTTCCAACTAAGTGAATTGTGAATAGTGCAATTTAAGGCCTTTCACTAAGAGCAATATTTTTTATATAGAACAGACAAGCAGTAAATCCAGATTTAAACAAGAGGTATACCACTAAATCTCATAAGAATAAACTTTGTAAATTCCCAGACACAGAAAAACTTTGACAATAATTATAGTCCAGGCATCAGAAAACCTAGAGAGATATAGCACACTGATCTTGTGGTTAGCACCCAGCAAGAAAAGGGGACAGGAAGAGAAGGAAAAAAGGACCACTTTTCATTCTTTTTCTCTTGTAAGGTGTATCCAGTCCACGGATTCATCCATTACTTGTGGGATATTCTCCTTCCCAACAGGAAGCTGCAAGAGGATCACCCTATATAGCTCCTCCCCTAACTGCCACTCCCAGTCATTCTCTTGCAGCTCTCGACAAGGGAAGTAGCTAGAGAGATGTGGTGCATTAATGTAGTTTATCTTCAATCAAAAGTTTATTATTTTCAAATGGTACCGGAGTTGTACTATTTTAGCCTCAGGCAGAAAGTTGAAGAAGAGTCTGCCTGAGGTTTTTGATGATCTTAGCGGTTTGTAACTAAGATCCACTGCTGTTCTCACACATAACTGAAGAGATGGGTAACTTCAGCTGGGGGAATAGCGTGCAGGGTTTCCTGCTCTGAGGTATGTGCAGTTTTACATTTTTCTAGAGAGATGATAAGCTAGAAAATGCTGACAGTGCCTGATTTATTTAAGGTAAGCCTGATTACAGTGATTTAATAACGACTGGTATCATGCTTGCTGTAAAGGGTAATATTTTTGTTATTTACTCTCATTACTGAATAGATATAACGTTTGTTTGATATATATAAACGTTTTTTACAAATGGTGATAAAACTTTATTCTGGGGCCCAGTTTTTCCACATGGCTGACTAGATTTTGCCTAGGGATAGTTTTTTTAAGGCCCTCTCACTGTGAGTACAGGTTGGGGGGGGCCTATTTTCGCGCCTAAATTGCGCAGTAGTTTTTGCAGCTTGAGACATCCAGCTTCCCTGAAGGAGTCCCCTGAACATATAGGACCTCTCTAAAGGGTTTTTGTGCCTTCCAAAGTCATTGTATGGGCAGGTAGGAGCCACAGTAGAGCTGTGGCAGTTGGTTGTGACTGTTTAAAAACGTTTATATCGTTTTTTTGATCCGGTTTTGAAACTAAGGGGTTAATCATCCATTTGCAAGTGGGTGCAATGCTATTTCAGTCTATTATACACACTGTAAAAATTTCGTAAAATTTACTGTTTTTTTTTCAGTTTTGCAGTTTCTGTGATTGTTTTTTTTCAGTTTTGCAGTTTCTGTGATTGTTTTTTTCTCTTAAAGGCACAGTACCGTTTTTATTTTTTGCTTGTTCACAGTTATTAAAGTGTTTTCCAAGCTTGCTGGTCTCATTACTAGTCTGTTTAAACATGTCTGACATAGAGGAAACTCATTGTTCATTATGTTTAGAAGCCATTGTGGAACCCCCTCTTAGAATGTGTACCAAATGCACTGATTTCACTATAGATTACAAAGACCATATTCTGGCTTTAAAAAATCTATCACCAGAAGAAATTGACAAGGAGGAAGTTATGCCGTCTAACTCTCCCCACGTGTCAGAACCTATAAATCCCGCTCAGGGGACGCCAAGTACATCTAGCGCGCCCATTGCGTATACCTTGCAAGACATGGCGGCAGTTATAAATCATACACTTACAGATGTATTATCTAAACTGCCAGGATTGCAAGGAAAGCAAGACAGCTCTGGGACTAGAATAAATACAGAGCTCTCTGACGCTTTAGTGACTATGTCTGATACACCCTCACAATGTACTGAAGCTGAAGCAGGGGAGCTTCAATCTGTGGGTGATTTTTCTGATTCAGGGAAGATACTTCAACCTGATTCTGATATGTCTACATTTAAATTTAAGCTTGAGCACCTCCGCATATTGCTCAGGGAGGTCTTAGCAACTCTGGACGACTGTGACGCTATTGTAGTCCCAGAGATATTATGTAGATTGGATAAATACTATGCAGTACCTACTTACACTGATGTTTTTCCAGTCCCTAAGAGGTTTTCTGAAATTATTACTAAGGAATGGGATAGATCAGGTGTATCGTTCTCTCCCCCTCCTGTTTTTAAAAAGATGTTTCCTATAGACGCCGCTACACGGGACTTGTGGCAGACGGTCCCTAAGGTGGAGGGAGCAGTTTCTACTCTAGCTAAGCATACCACTATCCCTGTCGAGGACAGTTGTGCTTTTCTAGATCCAATGGATAAAAAATTAGAGGGTTACCTTAAGAAAATTTTTATTCAACAAGGTTTTATTCTCCAGCCTCTTGCATGCATTGCCCCAGTCACTGCTGCTGCAGCTTTCTGGTTTGAGTCTCTAGAGGAGGCTCTACAGGTTGAAACCCTGTTGGATGATATTATTGACAAGCTTAGGGCCCTTAAGCTAGCCAATTCATTTGTTTCTGACGCCGTTGTTCATTTAACCAAACTAACGGCTAAAAATTCAGGTTTTGCTATTCAGGCGCGTAGGGCGCTATGGCTTAAATCCTGGTCAGCTGACGTGACTTCAAAGTCTAAACTTCTCAACATTCCCTTCAAAGGACAGACCCTATTCGGGCCTGGACTGAAGGAGATCATTTCTGACATCACTGGAGGAAAAGGTCACGCCCTTCCTCAAGACAGGTCCAACAAATTAAGGACCAAACAGTCTAGTTTTCGGCCCTTTCGAAACTTCAAGAGTGGCGCAGCTTCAACTTCCTCTAACACAAAGCAAGAGGGAACCTTTGCCCAGTCTAAGCCGGTCTGGAGACCTAACCAGGCTTGGAACAAGGGGAAACAGGACAAAAAGCCTGCCGCTGCCTCTAAGACAGCATGAATGAGCAGCCCCGATCCGGAAACGGATCTAGTAGGGGGCAGACTCTCTCTCTTCGCCCAGGCTTGGGCAAGAGATGTCCAGGATCCCTGGGCATTGGAAATTGTGTCCAAGGGTTATCTTCTGGAATTCAAAACCTCTCCCCCAAAAGGGAGATTTCATCTCTCACAGTTATCTGTAAACCAGATAAAGAGAGAGGCATTCTTACATTGTGTTCGAGACCTCCTAGTTATTGGAGTGATCCACCCAGTTCCAAAGGAGGAACAGGGGCAGGGCTTTTATTCAAATCTGTTTGTGGTTCCCAAGAAAGAGGGAACATTCAGACCAATCTTAGATCTCAAGATCTTAAACAAATTTCTCAGAGTCCCATCCTTCAAGATGGAGACTATTCGAACCATTCTTCCTATGATCCAGGAGGGTCAATATATGACTACCGTAGACTTAAAGGATGCTTATCTTCACATCCCGATACACAAAGATCATCATTGTTTTCTCAGGTTTGCCTTTCTAGACAGGCACTACCAGTTTGTGGCTCTTCCCTTCGGGTTGGCCACGGCACCAAGAATCTTTACGAAGGTTCTAGGGTCCCTCCTAGCGGTCCTAAGGCCGCGGGGTATAGCAGTAGCCCCTTACTTAGACGACATTCTAATACAGGCGGCGACTTTTCAAATCGCAAGGTCCCATACGGACATTGTTCTGGCATTTCTGAAGTCCCATGGGTGGAAGGTGAACGAAGAAAAGAGTTCTCTATCACCTCTAACAAGAGTTTCATTCCTAGGGACTCTGATAGATTCAGTAGAAATGAAGATTTACCTAATGAAGGCCAGATTGTCAAAACTTCTAGACTCTTGCCGTGTTCTTTATTCCACTTCTCGTCCTTCAGTGGCTCAGTGTATGGAAGTAATCGGTTTAATGGTAGTGGCAATGGACATAGTACCGTTTGCCTGCCTACATCTCAGGCCGCTGCAACTTTGCATGCTCAGTCAGTGGAATGGGGATTACACAGATTTGTCCCCTCTACTAAATCTGGATCAAGAAACCAGGGATTCTCTTCTCTGGTGGCTATGTCAGGTCCATATGTCCAAGGGGATGAGCTTCTGCAGGCCAGAGTGGACTATAGTAATGACAGATGCCAGTCTTCTGGGCTGGGGTGCAGTCTCGAACTCCCTGAAGGCTCAGAGCTTGTGGACTCAGGAGGAGGCACTCCTTCCGATAAACATTCTGGAACTAAGAGCGATTTTCAATGCTCTTCAGGCGTGGCCTCAGCTAGCTGGGGTCAGGTTCATCAGATTTCATTCGGACAATATCACGACTGTAGCCTACATCAACCATCAGGGGGGAACAAGGAGTTCCCTAGCAATGTTGGAGGTTTCAAAGATAATTCTATGGGCAGAGGTTCACTCCTGCCATCTATCAGCTATCCATATCCCAGGTGTCGAGAACTGGGAGGCGGATTTTCTAAGTCAGCAGACTTTTCATCCGGGAGAATGGGAACTCCATCCGGAGGTATTTGCTCAGTTGATTCAACTTTGGGGCAAACCAGAACTGGATCTCATGGCGTCTCGCCAGAACGCCAAGCTTCCTTGTTACGGGACCAGGTCCAGGTATCCCAAGGCAACGCTGATAGATGCTCTAGCAGCGCCTTGGTCCTTCAACCTGGATTATGTGTTTCCACCGTTTCCTCTGCTCCCTCGTCTGATTGCCAAGATCAGGCAGGAGAGAGCTTTGGTGATTTTGATAGCACCTGCGTGGCCACGCAGGACTTGGTATGCAGACCTGGTGGACATGTCATCCTGTCCACCATGGACCCTGCCGCTGAGGCAGGACCTTCTACTTCAGGGTCCTTTCAACCATCCAAACCTAATTTCTCTGCGTCTGACTGCTTGGAGATTGAACGCTTGATTTTATCAAAGTGTGGTTTCTCTGAAGATACCTTAATTCAGGCTCGAAAGCCGGTTACCAGGAAAATCTATCATAAGATATGGTGTAAATATCTTCATTGGTTTGAATCCAAGGGTTACTCATGGAGTAAGGTCAGGATTCCTAGAATATTATCTTTTCTCCAAGAAGGATTGGAGAAGGGATTGTCGGCTAGTTCCTTAAAGGGACAGATTTCTGCTCTGTCTATTCTTTTGCACAAGCGTCTGGCTAACACTCCAGACGTTCAGGCGTTTTGTCAGGCTTTAGTTCGAATCAAGCCTGTGTTTAAACCTGTTGCTCCACCATGGAGTCTAAATTTAGTTCTTAAAGTTCTTCAAGGGGTTCCGTTTGAACCTTTGCATTCCATAGATATCAAGCTGTTGTCTTGGAAAGTTCTGTTTTTGGTAGCTATCTCCTCAGCTCGACGAGTTTCGGAGTTATCGGCTTTACAATGTGATTCTCCTTATCTCATTTTCCATGCTGATAAGGTAGTGTTGCGTACCAAACCTGGGTTTCTTCCTAAGGTGGTATCTAATAAGAATATCAATCAGGAGATTGTTGTTCCTTCACTATGTCCTAATCCTTCTTCAAAGAAGGAACGTCTATTACACAATCTTGATGTGGTCCATGCTTTAAAATTCTATTTGCAAGCCACTAAAGATTTTTGTCAAACATCTGCTTTGTTTGTGGCTTACTCTGGACAGAGGAGAGGCCAAAAGGCTTCGGCAACTTCTCTTTCTTTTTGGTTAAGAAGCTTAATCTGCTTTGCTTACGAGACTGCTAGCCAGCAGCCTCCTGGGAGAATTACAGCTCATTCCACTAGAGCAGTAGCTTCCACATGGGCTTTTAAAAATGAGGCTTCTGTTGAACAGATTTGTAAGGCGGCGACTTGGTCTTCGCTTCATACCTTTTCTAAATTCTACAAATTTGATACTTTTGCTTCTTCGGAGGCTGTTTTGGGGAGAAAGGTCTTACAGGCAGTGGTGCCCTCCGTTTAAGCGCCTGCCTTGTCCCTCCCTTCATCCGTGTCCTATAGCTTTGGTATTGGTATCCCACAAGTAAGGGATGAATCTGTGGACTGGATACACCTTACAAGAGAAAACAAAATTTATGCTTACCTGATAAATTTATTTCTCTTGTGGTGTATCCAGTCCACGGCCCGCCCTGTCATTTTAAGCAGGTGTTATTTATTTTTTAAACTACAGTCACCACTGCACCCTATAGTTTCTCCTTTCTCTTGCTTGTCTTCGGTCGAATGACTGGGAGTGGCAGTTAGGGGAGGAGCTATATAGACAGCTCTGCTGTGGGTGATCCTCTTGCAGCTTCCTGTTGGGAAGGAGAATATCCCACAAGTAATGGATGAATCTGTGGACTGGATACACCACAAGAGAAATAAATTTATCAGGTAAGCATAAATTTTGTTTTTCCTTCCTATCTCGCTTCTTCTCTTCCCTTCTCTTTTCCCTTCCCCTTTTCTCTCCACTTTCTTCAATCTCTTTCACTCCTCCCCTTTCTTCTGTTTCTCTTCCCTTCTCCTTCCTCCCTTTTTCTCTTTTTCCTTATTAGATCAAGTCCACTCAAAAGTAGTGACAAACATACAAACTTAAAGGTACATAATACTCATATGCTAAATCACTTGAAACTGATGCAGTATAACTGTAAAAAGCTGACAGGAAAATATCACCTGAGCATCTCTATGTAAAAAAGGAAGATATTTTACCTCACAATCTCCTCAGCTCAGCAGAGTAAGTTCTGTGTAAAAAGTTATACTCAGCTACTTCCAGATGCAGGTAAAAAAAAAAAAATGAAGAAATGAACAGCAGCCAATCAGCATTAGCAGTGCTGAGGTCATGAACTCTCTTACTGTGATCTCATGCGATTTGACTTAACTCATGAGATTTCATAGTAAGCTTCCTTTACCTGATTGGTGAAATAATATGAGAGTTCACGAGGCTCATCCTTTCAGCTGTCCCAGGACAGACACACTAATGTGCTGCTTAGAAGTCCTTTACAATGGGAGGTGGCTACTGAGGAACTTTTGAGGTAAAATATCTTTCTTTTTTACATAGAGATGTTCAGGTGATATTTTCTAGTCAGCTTTTTACAGCTATGCTGCATCACTTTCAAGTGTTTAAACATTTGGGTATTATGGCCCTTTAACTAAATGTTTTAAGGGAAAGATCCCAAGGGTGAATCAGCACAACCACATTAGCAGGAGGAAAGGGGGGACAAAGGAATATCCAAATTGCAAAAGTTCCACTGGTGACTCTGAGATGTAAATACTTAGCTTTGGGGAGGAAGGGAATATGTGGCTAAGCAGAGCCAAGGATAAGAGTGAAATAATCCACCTTATAACTCACAGCTGGTTATAAAGTTCATGCATATAGACAGAACAGCACAATAACTTCCTTGATCGTATTACTTTACCCACAGCAGGACCACCACAAGACCGGGGAATCTGCCCACTCCAACGCTTAATTTCCTCCTCCATACACTTTTCCTCCAAAGTAACCGAATGCAATAAGGAGGGTGCTGGGGGCTCTGGCCAGGGAGTTTTTGAGGCTTTACAAGTCCGCCTTGGAGTATCCCGCAAGAAAGAGCGACCTTCTCCTTAGACCTCTAGCCAGTCCACCTTGTGCCGCCAAGTGTATTCTGCCGCGAGGAAGGAGCGCTGCTTACCGATCCCTCAGCGGGCAAACCGCTCCGACCTACAAGTGGTGACGCCCCCTGAGAGGCTCCTTGCTATAGTCGGGATCGACTTACACTCCGCCTTGGCTGATGCGTTGCTCTTTCTCCCTCTGTGAGAATCCTCCGTGGACAGTGCGGTCTCCACCGCCGGGCTTATCCGCCAAAATGGGGTTCCACGACACTGGCTGGAACAAAGCCAAAAAGTCTGCTGCAGATCCCAGACCGGCTGGGTATAGCGGCAAATATGTGCTTGGGGGGATGTCAATGCTCCAAAACTCGGGAGCACCACGAGCTGTACAGCGTGTCCAACAGCTCCACCCCTACCGAAAACCTCATCAAAAAAGTAGCAGCTTTTTACAGTTATACTGCATCAGTTTCAAGTGTTTAAACATTTGGGTATTATAGCCCTTTAACTAAATGTTTTAAGGGAAAGATCCCAAGGGTGAATCAGCACAACCACATTAGCAGGAGGAAAGGGGGGACAAAGGAATATCCAAATTGCAAAAGTTCCACTGGTGACTCTGAGATGTAAATACTTAGCTTTGGGGAGGAAGGGAATATGTGGCTAAGCAGAGCCAAGGATAAGAGTGAAATAATCCACCTTATAACTCACAGCTGGTTATAAAGTTCATGCATATAGACAGAACAGCACAATAACTTCCTTGATCGTATTACTTTACCCACAGCAGGACCACCACAAGACCGGGGAATCTGCCCACTCCAACGCTTAATTTCCTCCTCCATACACTTTTCCTCCAAAGTAACCGAATGCAATAAGGAGGGTGCTGGGGGCTCTGGCCAGGGAGTTTTTGAGGCTTTACAAGTCCGCCTTGGAGTATCCCGCAAGAAAGAGCGACCTTCTCCTTAGACCTCTACCCAGTCCACCTTGTGCCGCCAAGTGTATTCTGCCGCGAGGAAGAAGCGCTGCCTACCGATCCCTCAGCGGGCAAACCGCTCCGACCTACAAGTGGTGACGCCCCCTGAGAGGCTCTGTGCTATAGTCGGGATCAACTTACACTCCGCCTTGGCTGATGCGTCGCTCTTTCTCCCTCTGTGAGAAACCTCCGTGGACAGTGCGGTCTCCACCGCCGGGCTTATCCGCCAAAATGGGGTTCCACGACACTGGCTGGAACAAAGCCAAAAAGTCCGCTGCAGATCCCAGACCGGCTGGGTATAGCGGCAAATATGTGCCTGGGGGGATGTCAATGCTCCAAAACTCGGGAGCACCACGAGCTGTACAGCGTGTCCAACAGCTCCGCCCCTACCGGAAACCTCATCAAAAAAGTAGCAGCTTTTTACAGTTGTACTGCATCAGTTTCAAGTGATTCAACATTTGGGTATCATGGCCCTTTAAGTTATTTCATTTAAAAATCCCAATTTAATACATAATGATTTATAGCATTTTGTATAATGAATGTTTGTAGCAGAACCAAACAATATTTTCAAGCTGGAGGAGGTCTGTCCTATAATACATTTGTGGGGTTGTTCCTGTTATCCAATGAGCAACAGACTTTTAAGTATCAGCCAACCAGTATCCTGTATTTCCCTATAGGTTTATAATGAACTGTAGAGCCCAGATAAACCATTTTTATTTAATATTAGTCTGAAGCTGCTATTTGCTCCAGTAATAAATATCACTCAGCTTATGGCCCTGTTGTATCAGTCTCATCACATTTACTGATCTAATCATAAATATCTTGTGATCTGCATATTATTTTATTTCTAATGAGGTTATTTTCTAATACATTTCTTATTTCTATTAGCTGCACCTGTTTATCATCAGAACGTTTATCCCACTGATCTGTGACTGATTATTGTTGTTAGTAAAGACCTTAGTAAGTGTATTCTGCACCTTCAGCTACTGCTGTTTATGTCACATGATCACAGACTTAAAGGGACAGTGTCCTGTACATTTGTTTTCCCCTTAAAATAACAATAAACCTCAATTTTTTTTTCATTATTTAAATAGAACATATAATTTTCAACAACTTTCCAACTGACTTAAATGATATTTGCTTAATTCTCTAGATATCCTTTATTGAAGCAGCAGCAATGCACTACTGGGAGCTAGCTGAGCACATAAGGTGAGCCAATGACAAGAGGCTTGTATGTGCCACTAATCAGCAGCTAGCGCACCATAGTGCATTATATGCTTTGTCACAAAGGTCCCCAAGGGAATAAAGCAGATTTAATAATAGAAGGAAATTAGAAAGTTGTTTAAATTTGAATAATAAAAGTGTAATTGTGACTTTGCTGCCCCTTTAATGTGTTTCTAATGACTTGTTTTACCGGTGTATAAAATAGTATAAAGTGTATGGGAAATTTCACCTTTAGCTTTATTTTTATGTGAAATAACTGTTTGCTGTTTGTAATTTATTTTCATTATTAAATTGTACACAGCCTTTTAAATGACCTGAGGCTCCGGCTCCTACTTAGCATATGCAGGAGTTCACATTATATAAAAATATGTGTCTGTTATTGGCTGATAGCTGTCACATGGTACAGGAGTCTGTTATTGGCTGATAGCTGTCACATGGTACAGGTGCAGAACTACATTTATCAGAAAACAATCTATTGCTCTTTTACATTTCATAGTAAGTTTTATTGCATTGTATTTTTATTATGCATCTGTGGTTTTGTAATTCTATATTTTATGGTCCTTTTAAATGGACTGAATTTGCCAAAAGAACATCTCATTATATTATCACTCTATGTAAACACAAATTCTTTATTTTCTTAACTCCATCCAAGAAAACAATTGAAATTAACATTTTAGTGCCTATCTCTCCCACACACCTTTGCAGTGTGATTTAAGACAACTAAGTATTAAAGGGACAGTCTACACCAGAATTTGTATTGTTTTAAAAGGTAGATAATCCCTTTATTACCCATTCCCCTGTTTTGCATAAGCAACACAGTTATATTTATATACTTTTAACCTCTGTGATTTTCTTGTATCTAAGCCTCTGCAAACCGACCCTTTATTTCAGTTCTTTTGACAGACTTGCAGTTTAGCCAATCAATGCCTGCTCCCAGATAACTTCACGTGCATGAGCACAGTGTAATCTATATGAAACACATGAACTAACACCCTCTAGTTGTGAAAAACTGTTAAAATGCATTCTGAAAAGAGGTGGCCTTCAAGGTCTAAGAAATTAGCATATGAACCTCCTAGGTTAAGCTTTCAACTAAGAATACCAAGAGAACAAAGCAAAATTGGTGATAAAAGTAAATTGGAAAATTGTTTAAAATTACATGCTCTATCTGAATCATGAAAGTTTATTTTGGCCTAGACTGTCCCTTTAACCAAGAGAAATTAAAGGACTGGGGGTGGAGCACATGACAAAATGTCTGACAGGGAGAATTAGTAGGAAGTACAATACCAATACTGCAGTATCCAATTTAACTTATATTTAAACAACTGATATTTAACATTTCTTTAAGGAGAAAATATTGTTTCATATAAATGATAGAAAACAAAGATTATAATATATTTGTAAAGTTGTGATAGGGCCCCACTTAAATAGATTTACTACCATTATGTTGTATAGATCTGGGGAGATTCATATTTAAGGTGCAATTATAGCACCCACAGAGCTAACTGTACTAAATGCTTGTGCTGAATCAATAGCACATATATAATAACCTAAACAGCTGATCTGTATCACATGAACTGTTCTGTGTGCCTTTAATTATACCATAGGTACAGTTAATCAGAACCATTATTTATTATTATTTGTCTAAACCATTTAATATACTTTTTACAGACACGGCCAGAGCACTGAGAGATATCAGGTATTGATGTAATTGGAGTGAATAAGGAAACCTTCTTCCTGAGCACAGACATTGGAGCCTGTTATCAGCATGAACTCATATGTGTTAGGTGAGTAAAATAGATATTATGCTGACTTTAATTACTGGGAAATAGAACAGATCGCTCATTAAACAAATAAACTATTATATTTATATCTGCATTTTATAATAACATTTGTATCAGTGATGTTATAAAGAAGGAGCAACCCCCATTGAGCTGAGGAGGAGGAGGGTAAAAAATACTTCTCCCCCTCTGTTGTTTTAGACAGATCATGTCTAACAACTGCCTAACCTCACCCTCTGACCTGGTTCTGTACTCAGAACACCATCAACTTCACCTGCCCTGACCTCGCTCATGGAACACCCATAACGCCAAGGCAGAACATACTGAGATGTACGATCTCATTGCAGAACATTTACTGTTTCTGCAGAAATTAATTTCTGCCTGCAGGTGTCACTGTTCCATTTTATCTCAGTGTAAATATTTTCCATGTTCCTCTAATCAATTTCCTTCCCCTTCCTGAATTCCAGTGCAGTACAGGGTAGCCAAAAATTTATTCTAGGAGTCTAGGAGCCAACCAAAATACTTAGGAGCCAGATTTTAGTTTTTTTTGTTCTTTAATGTGTGTGTATGTATGTATGTATGTATGTATGTATGTGTGTGTGTGTGTATATCTGTGTTTGTGTGTATGTGTGTGTGTATGTATCTGTGTGTGTGTGTATATCTGTGTTTGTGTGTATGTGTGTGTGTATGTATCTGTGTGTGTGTGTATATCTGTGTTTGTGTGTGTGTATGTGTGTGTGTGTGTATGTATCTGTGTGTGTGTATATGTATGTGTATCTGTGTGTATGTATGTGTATGTGTGTCAATTTCCTCCCCCTTCCTGAACTCCAGTTTGGTACAGGGTAAAAGCACATAGCAGGGCTTAACAAATCAGGGCTTAACAAATTTATTTTAAGTCTAGGAGCCAACCAAAATACTTTTAGGAGCCAGATTTTTTTTTCTTTATAAATGTGTATGTGTATATGTATGTGTGTGTATGTCTGTATGTATGACTGTGTGTGTGTGTTTGTGTGTGTATATGTGTATTTTGTGTGTATGTATGTATGTGTGGGTATGTCTGTGTGTGTGTATATTTGTATTTTCTTCATAAACGGGAAGAGTCCACAGCTGCATTCATTACTTTTGGGAATTCAGAACCTGGCCACCAGGAGGAGGCAAAGACACCCCAACCAAAGGCTTAAATACCTGCCCCACTTCCCTCATCCCCCAGTCATTCTTTGCCTCCCGTCACAGGAGGTTGGCAGAGAAGTGTCAGATGATTTTGGTTTAATTTCTTATGGAGGGTAGTACTCTTTGCAATGGGACTGGAGTTTTAAGTAGTCCTGTCAGACTCTCAGTGAGAGCATGGATGAAAGTTAGAGTCCAGAGATCCAGAAAGAGTCTTTCTATGATGCCATCCTGACTCATATTAACAGCTCCATTAGCAATCAGCATTGACTAGTTTCGCTGCCTGCTTTCTTCTCTCAAGTCCAAGTCAGAAGCAACGCTATTATCTGTCACACTTGAAGGGCTGTGTTCCTGTTCCACAGCGTAGATTCCAGTAAGATCATTTCATTTTACTTTCAATATGGAATGTAATGTTAATAATGAAGACAGTGTCTCAGTGGCACTCCTTTTATCTTTGGAATCAAGGGTTAACATCTCCTGAGGGGGGTTATTGAACTGGGGGGAACTTTAATCATGTTTATGTGATTCTGTCTGCTATTGTGTAGCAATATTTGGGCTCGTGGCTATTTCGGAGCATACAGGCCTTTTATTGCAAACTGTGCGGTCTTCACAGACTGACGCACTTTTTTCTTGGACTGAAAGGTGCGCCTTATGATCGGGCGTGGTAATGTTTTTTTGTCCTCCATTTCCGTATTCCTGATGGAGTCAACAGAGAGAATTTGTTTCACTAGAGTCTGGGTCATAAGAGGTGGTGTGCAGCAGCCATTGGAGGTGTAAGGTGCCGTTTATCTTTTGTCCATATTTACAATCTCCAAGTTATGGAGGATTCAGATTCTACGTCTTGCGAAGAATATGAATTGGCCCCATCAGTTATGTTCCCAATGCCGCTTTTAGAGTGCTTTCTGCCGCAGAATCAGGGAAGTTAGAGTCTGCTGAACCATCCGCCCCTGAAGATTCCACACCTGAGAGGCACGCGCCCTAGAACCTTTTTTTGCTATGCAAGCAGGTGTCCCACATGCAAGTACCCATTCTCCGGAAGGCGGTTTGTTTCCTCCAGAAGTTACAGCATGGTTCCGCATGGCCATATCTTTGGCTTTGGCGCATTTACATCTTCCCAGATATTGTCTGTGTTCCGCTAACCAGGGCTCGTCAGGCGTGGGATCGCCTGGTCCAGCCCTCTGGGGAAGCGGTTTCCTCTGAGGTTTTAGGGGTCCAACCCTCGAGGCCAGGGTCATCAGTTGCTTCAGTGGAGGTAAGTCTTGCCTTTCGTTATAGACTGGCGTGCCTTCGTTTCCTGCTGAGGCATGTTTTAGCAGTGCTGGAGAATCCCAGTCCTAATGGGTTGGCGGATTCTCGGTCTTCCGTTCCAGACGGCAAGCAAGGTTAGACAAATGGGTATGTAATACACTCCTTGTCGTCTCCTTTTTTGTTTATTTTTTCATTTTGGGTATCTTCTTCCAGTTCTGAGCTTTGGAAGACATGGATCTATGACTGGCTGGTCCTGTTAGTGTGTCCGGTCTTCTTGGGCATTAACCTGCGGGTGTTAACCTTAATTATGATGTTCCGGTTAGGATGTATTTTATTTATTTACAAGCTCATGTTTGTTATAATTTTTGTTTCCTTGGAAAAATTTTCTTCTCTGGAAGTTGATACTAGCGATTTTGTAGTCGCATTGGCTTCTACGGAAGTTCTGTGAAAAGTTAGGATAAATTATGTCCACCGTTTTGTCTGTTAATTTGTCTATCCCTTTTAGGGTTGCAACTTCTGTGACCTTGGATTTTCTTGGGTGCCCTATTTGTCAGACTGGTCCTAATTGGGTACTAGTTTTCTCTGTCCCTTGAGGTCTTTCTCAGACATGTGGTGCCCGTTATACTTGGCTGGTCTGGTTGGGTTGCCGAGTGGCTCTATCTTGTTTGGAGTTCGTTTTTTGTTTTCGTTACAAGTTATAGGGGACCCTTCAGTCCTAGATGTTAGGCTGGTCCTCGTTTGTTCTTCTGGGGGCATCAGAGGGGACTGTGCTCAATCCTAATTGTCCTTCCATAATTAGCAGGCGGGTTTTCCGAGGTCGGATCCTGCTAAGGTGTACTCTGTAGGCTCCTGGGTTCCGTTGGATCAGGTGCTAGAATTTCTCTCCTGCCCAGTGGGTTGGAGGTTCAGAGGATCCATGGAGATTTGTGATGCCAGGTTCTGGTGTCGGTTTCTGCGTCTCCTCTTTAGGCTTCTGTGGGATTGTCCTCTTGGACTCTGTTTCCTTGATGACGGTACCTCTTCCTTTGGGTCAAGGCTGATGGGCCTTTTTTGTTCTCTTTCTTGGGGTTGGCCTTCTGGTCATCTGTTTCAAGTTTGAAACCAGCTGCTACTAATTGCACATTGAAGGTGTGCTAGCAAGCTGTTTTAAGGAAGTTAGGGCATATTTGGCCATTTTCTACTTCTGGGTTTCGTCTGCTTCCATATTTTTGGAGGTTTGCAGATTAGGTGATCTCCTTTTTTTTCCTGTGTTCGCCCCTGCTTAGGCGTTTTGGGTTTTCAACCACCAGGGGTTAGGATGCTCATTCATTCATTAATCCTCAAGCTGTAGGGGCTTCTGGGAAGATGATCCTGCAAGGATCTTGGAGTCTTTGGACTTAGTGGGGTTGTCCCTAGAGCTTTTAGGGTCAGTCAGAGTAGCTGTGTGGCTTCATCTTTGCCTAGCACCCTTAAGGTTGGGAGTTTGAATCCCGCTGTAGGTGTCTTCTAAGCACTCTGGGACACTTACATGAGTGTTCAGTGTCCAAGGGGCCTTGGATATGTCTGTGATTGCGCCGACACTGGTGCACAATTTGCTCCAGATGGGGTAACCCGGCGGTTCCTCAGGGGTTATTGGTTGTTTAAAGCCGGATCCAGATTCTGGTTGTCTGGGTTTTTTTGGGGGTTTTTTTCGTCTTTGTCCTCTACTGGACATTTTGGGGGTTCTGTATCCAGGTCCCTTTGGAATAATTCAGGACAGCCCATTTTCCCGGTTCCGGGACATCTTATGTTCCTACGGAATAATTTTTATCTCTTTCTGAGAGTTAGATTTTTCTTCTGGGCCGGCTGTAGTGACCGGATGGTTCTTAATTTGGTGTTGGACTTTTTTGTGTCCACTTATAGCTTCACTCCATTCCTATGTGCAGGTAAGCTGTTCTGTCTTTGTTTTCCCTCCTTTTGGGGTGGTCTTGGCATTCTACAGTATCCGCCTGGTTTGTGTAGGTTCTTTCCTCCTCTATGCAGTGGGGTTGTTCAGAGTGAAGGGCTGGATTTCTGGTGACATGCTATTACTGTAGTTTCAGTAGAGGGTCTCCTTTTAGGAGTTTCCTTAGTCTTCGGGAAGGGAGCTCTGTCTGGGTTCTGGAACCCAAGCTCTTTTTGGAGGGGCTGGATCCCTCCCTTTTCCTTCGTGAAGTTCTTGGGCCAGCTGTTGTAGCCTGATGGTTAGATTAGCTGCCTAACAAGGGAAAGGTTTGCAGTTTGAAATCAGCTGCAGCTCTTTGTAGCTTGATTGTGTGCTAGCTAGCTGTTTAGAAGATGATTGAGGGGTTTTATTTCTCTTGTCTTTTGGACTTGTTCGGTCACTTGGGTGCTGGGTCCGTTGCCCGCAGCGAGGGTCAGGGATCTGTTTGATCTGTTGATCTTTGACCATGTTTCATAGTTAGATCTTGTGAGCCTTCCTTAGGTGGGAGGTTTTGCGGTGGATCCCTCCTCGGCAGGTAGTTTTACCTGCTGGTTCTGTTTTTCTGTTTCTTCCCTTCCGGCCTTTTTGGGATGGAGTGGTTTTGCACTACTTTGGAGTTCATTCTTTCTGAAGACAGTCTGTGCAGTTTACTAGCTAGGGTAGGCGGCTTGTGTTTGCTAAGATCTCCTTTGCAGCTGGAAGCCTATGGCTTCAGAGGAGCATATTCAGAAATTCTAATGTTGTTTTTCAGTCGCTCATGGGGACGTTTTGTCTTTTGGTTGCTCTATCCTGGGTGCGAGTTAGCACTCGGCAAGGAGAGGGGTTCTTTCTTCTCCCTTTCAGTTTTCAGGGCATTTCTCTAGTCCCTTGGTTTCTATGCAGATTGGGGTCTGGGTTTTCCTCTCTTTGCTCTGCTGGGTCAGTAGGGTTCCTTCACAGGTTTTGCCCTATTTCATCCTGGTTTACTCTCTTGGAGTTACCTTGGATTTTCTTTATTGCCCTAGTTCTTTTGTGTTCTGAGGGTTCTTTCAGACTCCCTTATATGGGTCCTTTTTTTTTCCCTTCAGGGGCAATGTGGATGTTCCCTTTCTGGTCAGGTCTGAGTTTATTTTGCGGGCTGAGTGCCTGCAGGACTTTCTTTCATGTAATTAGCAAGAGTCCATGAGCTAGTGACGTATGGGATATACATTCCTACCAGGAGGGGCAAAGTTTCCCAAACCTCAAAATGCCTATAAATACACCCCTCACCACACCCACAAATCAGTTTTACAAACTTTGCCTCCTGTGGAGGTGGTGAAGTAAGTTTGTGCTAGATTCTACGTTGATATGCGCTCCGCAGCAGGTTGGAGCCCGGTTTTCCTCTCAGCGTGCAGTGAATGTCAGAGGGATGTGAAGAGAGTATTGCCTATTTGAATTCAATGATCTCCTTCTACGGGGTCTATTTCATAGGTTCTCTGTTATCGGTCGTAGAGATTCATCTCTTACCTCCCTTTTCAGATCGACGATATACTCTTATATACCATTACCTCTACTGATTCTCGTTTCAGTACTGGTTTGGCTTTCTACTACATGTAGATGAGTGTCCTGGGGTAAGTAAGTCTTATTTTTGTGACACTCTAAGCTATGGTTGGGCACTTTTATATAAAGTTCTAAATATTTGTGTTTAAACATTTATTTGCCTTGATTCAGGATGTTCAATATTCCTTATTTCAGACAGTCAGTTTCATTATTTGGGATAATGCATTTGAATAATCAATTTTTCTTAACTTAAAATTTGACTTTTTTTCCCTGTGGGCTGTTAGGCTCGCGGGGGCTGAAAATGCTTCATTTTATTGCGTCATTCTTGGCGCTGACTTTTTTGGCGCAAAAATTTTTTCTTTATTTTTCCGGCGTCATACTTGTCGCCGGAAGTTGCGTCATTTTTGACGTTTTTGCGCCAAAAATGTTGGCGTTACCGGATGTGGCGTCATTTTTGGCGCTAAAAGCATTTAGGCGCCAAATAATGTGGGCGTCTTTTTTTGGCGCCAAAAGATATGGGCGTCATTATTGTCTCCACATTATTTAAGTCTCATTGTTTATTGCTTCTGGTTGCTAGAAGCTTGTTCACTGGCATTTTTTCCCATTCCTGAAACTGTCATTTAAGGAATTTGACCAATTTTGCTTTATATGTTGTTTTTTCTTTTACATATTGCAAGATGTCTCAGATTGAGCCTGAATCAGAAGATACTTCTGGAAAATCGCTGCTTGATGCTGGATCTACCAAAGCTAAGTGTATTTGCTGTAAACTTATGGTATCTGTTCCTCCAGCTGTTGTTTGTAATGAATGTCATTACAAACTTGTTAATGCAGATAATATTTCCTTTAGTAATGTTACATTACCTGTTGCTGTTCCATCAACATCTAATACTCCTGTTCCTGTTAACATAAGAGATTTTGTTTCTAAATCCATTAAGAAGGCTATGTCTGTTATTCCTCCTTCTAGTAAACGTAAAAGGTCTTTTAAAACTTCTAATTTTTCAGATGAATTTTTAAATGAACATAATCATTCTGATTCTGATAATGATTCCTCTGGTTCAGAGGATTCTGTTTCAGAGATTGATGCTGATAAATCTTCATATTTATTCAAAATGGAATTTATTCGTTCTTTACTTAAAGAAGTCTTAATTGCATTAGAAATAGAGGATTCTGGTCCTCTTGTTACTAAATCTAAACGTTTAAATAAGGTTTTTAAATCTCCTGTAGTTATTCCAGAAGTTTTTCCTGTCCCTGATGCTATTTCTGAAGTAATTTCCAGGGAATGGAATAATTTGGGTAATTCATTTACTCCTTCTAAACGTTTTAAGCAATTATATCCTGTGCCATCTGACAGATTAGAGTTTTGGGACAAAATCCCTAAAGTTGATGGGGCTATCTCTACTCTTGCTAAACGTACTACTATTCCTACGGCAGATAGTACTTCCTTTAAGGATCCTTTAGATAGAAAAATTGAATCCTTTCTAAGAAAAGCTTACTTATGTTCAGGTAATCTTCTTAGACCTGCTATATCTTTAGCGGATGTTGCTGCAGCTTCAACTTTTTGGTTGGAAGCTTTAGCGCAGCAAGTGACAGATCATGATTCTCATAGCATTGTTAATCTTCTTCAACATGCTAATAATTTTATTTGTGATGCCATCTTTGATATCATTAGGGTTGATGTCAGGTATATGTCTCTAGCTATTTTAGCTAGAAGAGCTTTATGGCTTAAAACTTGGAATGCTGATATGTCTTCCAAGTCAACTTTGCTTTCACTTTCTTTCCAGGGTAATAAATTATTTGGTTCACAGTTGGATTCCATTATTTCAACTGTTACTGGGGGGAAAGGAACTTTTTTACCACAGGATAAAAAATCTAAAGGTAAATTTAGGTCTTCTAATCGTTTTCGTTCCTTTCGTCACAATAAGGAACAAAAGCCTGATCCTTCCCCTACAAGAGCGGTATCAGTTTGGAAACCATCTCCAGTCTGGAATAAATCCAAACCTTTTAGAAAGCCAAAGTCAGCTCCCAAGTCAACATGAAGGTGCGGCCCTCATTCCAGCCCAGCTGGTAGGGGGCAGATTACGATTTTTCAAAGAAATTTGGATCAATTCGATTCACAATCTTTGGATTCAGAACATTGTTTCACAAGGGTACAGAATAGGCTTCAAGATAAGGCCTCCTGCAGGAAGATTTTTTCTTTCCCGTGTCCCAGTAAATCCAGTGAAGGCTCAAGCATTTCTGAAATGTGTTTCAGATCTAGAGTTAGCTGGAGTAATTGTGCCAGTTCCAGTTCTGGAACAGGGGCTGGGGTTTTACTCAAATCTCTTTATTGTACCAAAGAAGGAGAATTCCTTCAGACCAGTTCTGGATTTAAAAATTTTGAATCATTATGTAAGGATACCAACATTCAAAATGGTAACTATAAGGACTATTCTGCCTTTTGTTCAGCAAGGGCATTATATGTCCACAATAGATTTACAGGATGCTTATCTGCATATTCCGATTCATCCAGATCACTATCAGTTTCTGAGATTCTCTTTCCTAGACAAGCATTACCAGTTTGTGGCTCTGCCGTTTGGCCTAGCAACAGCTTCAAGGATTTTTACAAAGGTTCTCGGTGCCCTTCTGTCTGTAATCAGAGAACAGGGTATTGTGGTATTTCCTTATTTGGACGATATCTTGGTACTTGCTCAGTCTTCACATTTAGCAGAATCTCATACGAATCGACTTGTATTGTTTCTTCAAAAACATGGTTGGAGGATCAATTTACCAAAAAGTTCATTGATTCCTCAGACAAGGGTAACCTTTTTAGGTTTCCAGATAGATTCAGTGTCCATGACTCTGTCTCTGACGGACAAGAGACGTCTAAAATTGGTTTCAGCTTGTCGAAACCTTCAGTCTCAATCATTCCCTTCGGTAGCCTTATGCATGGAAATTCTAGGTCTTATGACTGCTGCATCGGACGCGATCCCCTTTGCTCGTTTTCACATGCGACCTCTTCAGCTTTTTATGCTGAACCAGTGGTGCAGGGATTATACAAAGATATCTCAATTGATATCTTTAAAACCGATCGTACGACACTCTCACGTGGTGGATAGACCACCATCGTTTAGTTCAGGGGGCTTCTTTTGTTCTTCCGACCTGGACTGTGATTTCAACAGATGCAAGTCTGACAGGTTGGGGAGCTGTTTGGGGGTCTCTGACAGCACAAGGGGTTTGGGAATCTCAGGAGGTGAGATTACCAATCAACATTTTGGAACTCCGTGCAATTTTCAGAGCTCTTCAGTCATGGCCTCTTCTAAAGAGAGAGTCGTTCATTTGTTTTCAGACGGACAATGTCACAACCGTGGCATATGTCAATCATCAAGGAGGGACTCACAGTCCTCTGGCTATGAAAGAAGTATCTCGAATACTGGTATGGGCGGAATCCAACTCCTGTCTAATTTCTGCGGTTCATATCCCAGGTATAGACAATTGGGAAGCGGATTATCTCAGTCGCCAAACGTTACATCCGGGCGAATGGTCTCTTCACCCAGAGGTATTTCTTCAGATTGTTCAAATGTGGGGACTTCCAGAAATAGATCTGATGGCTTCCCATCTAAACAAGAAACTTCCCAGGTATCTGTCCAGATCCAGGGATCCTCAGGCGGAGGCAGTGGATGCATTGTCACTTCCTTGGAAGTATCATCCTGCCTATATCTTTCCACCTCTAGTTCTCCTTCCAAGAGTGATTTCCAAGATTCTAAAGGAGTGCTCGTTTGTTCTGCTGGTGGCTCCAGCATGGCCTCACAGGTTTTGGTATGCGGATCTTGTCCGGATGGCCACGTGCCAACCATGGACTCTTCCATTAAGACCAGACCTTCTATCGCAAGGTCCTTTTTTCCATCAGGATCTCAAATCCTTAAATTTGAAGGTATGGAGATTGAACGCTTGATTCTCAGTCATAGAGGTTTCTCTGACTCAGTAATTAATACTATGTTACAGGCTCGTAAATCTGTATCTAGGAAGATATATTATCGAGTCTGGAAGATTTAAATTTCTTGGTGTTCTTCTCATCATTTTTCTTGGCATTCTTTTAGAATTCCTAGAATTTTACAGTTTCTTCAGGATGGTTTGGATAAAGGTTTGTCTGCAAGTTCCTTGGAAGGACAAATCTCTGCTCTTTCTGTTCTTTTCCACAGAAAGATTGCTAGTCTTCCTGATATTCATTGTTTTGTACAGGCTTTGGTTCGTATAAAACCTGTTATTAAGTCAATTTCTCCTCCTTGGAGTTTGAATTTGGTTCTGGGGGCTCTTCAAGCTCGTCCGTTTGAACCTATGCATTCGCTGGACATTAAATTACTTTCTTGGAAAGTTTTGTTTCTTTTGGCCATCTCTTCTGCTAGAAGAGTTTCTGAATTATCGGCTCTTTCTTGTGAATCTCCTTTTCTGATTTTTCATCAGGATAAGGCGGTGTTGCGGACTTCTTTTAAATTTTTACCTAAGGTTGTGAATTCTAACAACATTAGTAGAGAAATTGTGGTTCCTTCATTATGTCCTAATCCTAAGAATTCTAAGGAAAAATCGTTGCATTCTTTGGATGTAGTTAGAGCTTTGAAATATTATGTTGAAGCTACTAAAAATTTCCGAAAGACTTCTAGTCTATTTGTTATCTTTTCCGGTTCTAGGAAAGGTCAGAAGGCTTCTGCCATTTCTTTGGCATCTTGGTTAAAATCTTTGATTCATCATGCTTATGTCGAGTCGGGTAAAACTTCGCCTCAAAGGATTACAGCTCATTCAACTAGGTCAGTTTCTACTTCCTGGGCGTTTAGGAATGAAGCTTCGGTTGATCAGATTTGCAAAGCAGCAACTTGGTCTTCTTTGCATACTTTTACTAAATTCTACCATTTTGATGTGTTTTCTTCTTCTGAAGCAGTTTTTGGTAGAAAAGTACTTCAGGCAGCTGTTTCAGTTTGAATCTTCTGCTTATAATTTCAGTTTTTTTCATTATAAGATTTAAACTTTGTTTTGGGTGTGGATTATTTTCAGCGGAATTGGCTGTCTTTATTTTATCCCTCCCTCTCTAGTGACTCTTGCGTGGAAGATCCACATCTTGGGTAGTCATTATCCCATACGTCACTAGCTCATGGACTCTTGCTAATTACATGAAAGAAAACATAATTTATGTAAGAACTTACCTGATAAATTCATTTCTTTCATATTAGCAAGAGTCCATGAGGCCCACCCTTTTTGTGGTGGTTATGATTTTTTTTTTTTGTATAAAGCACAATTATTCCAATACCTTATTTTTTATGCTTTCGCACTTTTTTCTTATCACCCCACTTCTTGGCTATGCGTTAAACTGATTTGTGGGTGTGGTGAGGGGTGTATTTATAGGCATTTTGAGGTTTGGGAAACTTTGCCCCTCCTGGTAGGAATGTATATCCCATACGTCACTAGCTCATGGACTCTTGCTAATATGAAAGAAATGAATTTATCAGGTAAGTTCTTACATAAATTATGTTTTTTCTCCTCAGAGACCTTTTGGCTCAGTCGAGTCTAGTAACCTGAGTGGTCTCTAACAAGGACCTTGCTGGTTCTAACTGTTGGACGGTTCTTTGGGCCTTTTCATTTTAGTTACCTTCTGCTTCTGGTAAAGCTGTTTTTTCGTTGTGTGTTTGGGTGTTTTCAGGCTGTGGTGACCTCAGAATGGGCCGCCTTTTGTACCCGCCTGTTTTGCATTCAGTGTCCTCTATAGCTTGGGTATTGTTTTCCCAAAAGTAATGAATGCAGCTGTGAACGCTTCCCATTTATGAATATAAACTTAAATTATGCTTGCCTGATACCACCCGTGTTTTTTTTTTAAATATATGGGGCGGCCGTAATTTTAGTTTTTTTGTTCTTCTGGCACCTTTTTCATCCTGATATTTCTCCTACTGTTCCTTGTTCCCTCGGCAGAATGACTGGGGGATGAGGGAAGTGGGGGAGGTATTTAAGCCTTTGGCTGGGGTGTTTTTGCCTCCACCTGGTGGCAAGGTTCTGAATTCCCAAAAGTAATAAATGCAGCTGTGGACACTTCCCGTCTGAAGAAATGAAAAATATCAGGAAAGCATAATTTAAGTTTTTGTGTGTATGTATGTGTGGGTATGTCTGTGTGTGTGTGTATATGTGCATATATGTGTGGGTGCCTGTGTATGTATGCTTATGTGTGTATATATATATATATATATATATATATATATGTGTGTATGTATGCGTGTGAAAAATTTTCATTAAAAAAAATCTCATTGCAGAAAATAAAAAAAATTTCTGCCTCTGGGTCCATAACTACACTTAAAGGGACATAATACTTATATGGTAAATCACTTGAAAGTGATGCAGCATAACTTTAAAACGCTGACAGGAAAATATCACCTGAGAATCTCTAGGTAAAAAAGGAAGATTTTTTACCACACAACTTCCTCAGCTCAGCAGAAGTAAGTGCTGTGTAAAAATTTATACTTTAGCTGCTGTCCAGCTGCAGGTAAAAAAAAAGGAAGAAATGAACAGCAGCCAATCAGCAGTGCTGAGGTCATGAACTCTTTTACTGTGATCTCATGAGACTTCACTTAGCTCTCATGACTTTTCATAGTAAACTTCCTTAAACTGAATAGGGAAATAAGATGAGGGTGCACGATACACACTCCCTTGCCTGTCCCGTGACAGGAATACTGATTTGCTGCTTAAAGTCCTTTACAATGGGATGTGAATACTTAGGACATTTTGAGGTAAAATATATTTATTTTTTACATAGAGATGTTCAGTTGATATTTCCCTGACAGCTTTTTACAGCTATGCTGCAGCACTTTCAAGTGTTTTAACATTTAGGTATCATGGCCCTTTAAGCCTAGCTTGTTCCCATGTGTGGAACACCCACAACTCCCCCAGTGAGTGTTCCCTACCCCACAAACAACCACTGATTTGTGTGCTTAATTTTCCAGTGAGTATTATTAAACTAATAAAGTTTTTGCCTGTTTATATAAATAGAACAACCAATGTCAAAAGCTAAAGATTATCATAAGGTCACTGCTTCTTATCCTTTCAAAACATCTCACACTGATGATTAGTCTGTGATGATTAAGACATCATGTTCTCACCCAACTGGTTGTGCATGAGCCGGGCAGGACTGGATGTGCACTTGCTTGTGCAATGTTAAATGAGAATGGTGGATGCCACCTCTCTTGCCCAGAATACAGATGTACTTGTTCCCTGGCTGAGAACATTATCCATACGCACCTTGTTTAATGGAGCCCTATAACTTGTTTTCATCAGTAATTAGTAATTTAGGTTGTTATGATGTAGTAATGTTTACATTCTATGTCATCCTTTTTTAATTTATGATTTTTTTTATTGAGATGGATTATATTATAATGAATAAACAGTCTTATTTTTTTTTATTTTATTTATTTTCATGTAGACAAACACGTCAATAGTTCATATCCATCCTTCACTATAGGAAGCATTAGAATGATACCGCAAACTCCAATAGTCTTAGACACCAATGACTATTCACAAACATTGGGGATATCACAGCAGATGTTTAAAGGAGATGGTGATTTGGCAGGAACTGGGCAGCAATCATTATGTACAGAGAGTAATTTAGTCATCAAACAAGAGGACAACATTTATGCCTTATCTAGTGAAATTATTATCCCTGAGGATAAACCACACATGTTTACTGAGTTTTCAAAACATATTAAAGAAGGGAAAAGTCTACAGTCTAGCCAAATGGTTCATACAAAGGAGAAGCCTTTCAAATGTACAGAATGTGAGAAAACCTTTAGATGGAAGTCTCATCTACTAGAGCACCACAAAATTCACACAGGTGAGAAACCACACACATGTACTGAGTGCGGCAAATGTTTTACACGAATGGATAATCTGAAAGCTCATAAAAAGATTCACACAGGAGTAAAGCCTTTCACATGTGCAGAGTGTGGAAAAAGTTTTACAGAAAATTGTGGTCTGAAAAAGCATGAAATGATTCACACAGGAGAAAAGCCTTTCACGTGTACAGAGTGTGGAAAAAGTTTTACACAAATGAGTACTCTGAAAAAGCATGAAAGGATTCACACAGGGGAAAAGCCTTTCACATGTACAGAGTGTGGAAAAGGTTTTATACATATGCGTAGTCTGAAAACTCATGAAAAGATTCATACAGGAGAAAAGCTTTTCACATGTACAGAGTGTGGAATAAGTTTTACACAAATGAGTACTCTGAAAACTCATGAAAGGATTCACACAGGGGAAAAGCCTTTCACATGTACAGAGTGTGGGAAATGTTTTACAAAAATTAGTACTCTGAAAACTCATGAAATGATTCATACAGGAGAAAAGCCTTTTACATGTACAGAGTGTGGAAAAAGTTTTACACAAATAAATGGTCTGAAAACTCATGAAAGGATTCACACAGGAGAAAAGCCTTTCACATGTACAGAGTGTGGAGAAAGTTTTACACGAATGTATTGTCTGAAAACTCATGAAAGGATTCACACAGGAGAAAAGTCTTTCAAATGTACAGAGTGTGGAAAAGGTTTTACAGAAAAGAGTGATCTGAAAAAGCATGAAAGGATTCACAAGGGAAGAAACCTTTCATATGTTTAGAAAGTGGAAAAAAGGATTTTTATTGTTGTATCACAAAACACCAAATATTTACACACAAATAAACTTTATAAACACAGTGTACAACCTTTTCCAATGTTATGAGCTGCTTATTCTATTTTCATTATTTTATATGTTTAACCAAACTTTTCTTTTTCTGAACTCTTCTCTGAAACTGCAGATATATTACTTCTGTATTTTCCAGCAATTCACTCCTGACCTAATAAGTGATGTATCTTTAACAACTTGCTTTTAGCCTAAAAAGTATATATCAGTACATCTTAAAGTTATGGCTTCTCCCATACAAAGTTTTCTAAATATCTGAAACTCAAGGTTGTCAGAGTATATAAATATTATGATGAATATTACATATGTGTATATATATATATATATATATATATATATGTATATTTTATACACTGTATATGTTAGATGAGACCTCAGGATTAATTGAACATGAGTTTGTTGAACACAGCTTCTAATACACGTCTATCAGGATTGACGATCAGTAGAGCCTTTTTGAAACACAAACATTTCTTTTCTAAAGGAAATAGCTCAGTGACCCTATTCATTTGACTATATATGCAGATTTTTATAACCTCAGAACATTTGGTGAGGTGAGAAAAGAATGTGTTCAAGGACCCCTTTGGAATTTGACACGTGTGATACAACAGTTCTATCTCACTGAATCTCTATTTGAAGACTTACTGCAAAAACCCCTCTTGGGGGAAGGTGACACAAATAAAATCAAATACACATCTGCACTGCTGGCTAAACAGGAAATATGCTGTTTTAAAGACTCTTACAACTCCTCATGGATTGACCCCATGTGGTGAGTATGAGACAAAAAGTCTGGCAACTGAAGTTACTGAAAAGTTAGAATGTTAGGATAATACAGTGAAGACAAATGACTTACATTATGATTTCAAAGCAACAGTATATGTTTTAATGGACATGAGATGTGTGTGTGTATGTGTATATATATATATATATATATATGATATATATATATGTGTATGTTTTGAAAGCATGAATATCTTAGCCTCTGTGTGTTTAAGAACATGAATAGATGTTTATGGACCTGAAGAGAAGTGATTATTAACATTTATTTTTATTTCAGATCTACATAGACAGGATTCACTTGGAATACAGTACAATACTGAATTAAAAATAAGCTATTATTCACATATAAATGCCAGGATACCGATAACATTGTAATGCATTTTAAACTAATAATTAGCAGTATTAAATTACCTAAATAAAATAAAATGTTAATAATATAACATATTTGGTATCAGAATAATCAAAAAAAAATAACCTAATATTAACCATCTGTAATTGGGGTTATATATGATTAATGCAGAGAGTGTGATCTGATTAAATAACCATTTTATAAAAAAAAAATTAACTTGCTTAAAAATGTCAGAAATGCTGTATTGTATTGCTATGTTGTACTGTATGCTGCCACCTGGTGTTATGTTGCGAGAACTACAGCCAGAAGGTTCTTTCTGGCTGTTAAAAATGAAATTTCCAAGGGCCAATCCGATTTAGACTTCCCAGATAACCAATGGGAAGGTCAGCTCCCGTAGTGCCACCCACATGATGTCATCAATGATTATATAATGGGAGTGTTGAATGCACAAGAGAGAGTTGTCTGTAACTTGTTGAAAATTAGTGATCTGATTTTGGCTGCGATATACCTGAAAAAAAAAGTTCACTTCAGCAAGGAGCTTAAAACTTATCCTTGATTTGTGCAAAAACCTTCTTTCAAATGAGATGACCTAAAGACCGCTACGAATTGGTTCAAAATTGGTGAAGTATATTGTATTTTAAATTGGTAGTTATAAGCCTAGGTATTGTTCAAATCTGTGTCTGAATTGGCTAAGTAACTCATCTATACAAGTTCTGATATTGTCAGTTAATTTTGTATTAGGATAAATTGCAATTAAATAGCAGAATATATATTATCCTATTGTTTTATAAACACTGTTTAGAATTGTATTGCTTGGATGTTAAAGGTTTTTAGTCCCATTGTGTTAAATAAATAAAAGGCTAAATTGTGAAGGTATATTTTTCTGGGTTTTGTAAGAAGGATAGCATATCTTAAGAGTTGGTTTAAACGCATATACATTTTGTTTCATTTCCTTTTATTGCAAATATACTTCAATATGTTTATGGATATTAACTAAATAAAAGAATTCAGATATTTATATTAATTGTATGGTCTAGTAGGTGCATGGTTGATAAGGGTTTCTATTTCTTTGTATTGTGTCTATAACCCTGCCACAAACTTATATATATTATTTGGATAGCACTGCTAAGATTTTCATAAATATACTGACATAATAATTGGAGGCACTTTTTCTGAGATTTATTAATATTCCATCATAATTGATATAATATATTTGTAAGTAAATAGAAATTATTATAAAAGAGAAAAAAAAAATAATTCATATTTCGATATTAATATTTTGAAGATATAATTTTTTTGAAAAGTTGAAATATTAATTTTCATATTTCGAGATTGACATTAATATCTTGAAATATTATTAAAGATTAATTTTGAAAAATTAATAAAAATATTAATTTTTCATATTTCAAAATTAATCAAAAATATTGATTTTTCATATTTTCAAAGTTAATCAAAAATATTAATTTCTCATATTTTGGAATATTAATTTTTCATATTTCAAGATTAATAATATTTTTTTTTTGAAATATAAAAATTTTCCTTCTCTCTTTTTATTGGCAAAAATTGTATTAGCGTTTTAGTTTAACTAAGTACTAAACCAATATAATAATGTCTGTAGCCAGAAGTGACTCATTTAATTCTGTACATAGCAATGAAATTGGTCCCATAACCATACCTATTACTAAAGGTCAGGTCCTTAAGAAAGATATCTTAAGTTACATTAAAGGGAAGTTAAATATTGCTGGTGAATTAAATGATTTTGTGGATATGCTTGAAACTAGGGCTAAAAATATTACCGTTAATAATAATATGTGGAATGAAGAGAATGAATTCTTCCAGGAATTATTAATGATTAATCAATGCAAAGATCCCAAAAAGCGAGAAAAACTAATACTAAAATCTTGGCCCCTTTTAATATGCATAATTGACGAAATGTCGTTTTGTGTCACAGACAAACGATTGCAAATACAGGAGCTAGAAAATAGTATTCGTTCCTCGCGCAGACGCGAAGAGGGTTTAAAAACAGCCAAAAATAAAATGGATGAATTTGCCCAAAACCTAGCCACCTTAGATAAGCACAATATGGACTTAATCGCACAGATACAAGATTTAAATAAACAGCTTGCGCAAAGCCAGAGAGAATTAAGCGATTTAAAAAGGTCATATCGCCATAATGAAAACCCCTATATTAGCAATGAGAATAATACAGATAATGCTAACTCCTTTAGCGAACGCGTCAGGGACGAGGTACGAAAATATATAGAACAACATAGACAAATGACCCCTAACGGGTCAGAAGTAGATTTCCCAAATAGACAATCCCCTCAGGATGTAAATCCAGAGGACAGCTGTAGCGCAGCTGATGCGGGGGAGGGAAACTCTAACAGAGAGTCCCAAAATAAGTCTGATAAAGTCTATGATTCCCATAAAATAATCACCTTCGTACAACGCGCAGTACCTATATTCTCCAATAAGGGAACAACATCTGTAATTGATCATTTACAGGCTTTTGAAAATGCGTTAGCTATAATGAATGTTACAAGTGAGAAATTGAAAATTGAATTTCTACCTTGGGTATTTGACAGTAAGCATCACAAATTCTTTGCCTCACTAAAGGATATGAATATTCATTCCTGGAATGGGGTAAAACAACAATGCAGAAAAGAATTCGGGCAATATCGCACTAAAACTGCCGCGAAAATAGCGGTATATGGTTTAAAGTGTCGTGCGAATCAGAGTCCAGTCGAATTCCTTTCTGTATTGAAAAATGCGTACAGTATGGCTGAAGATAATCCCAGATTTGATGGCTCAGAATTTGTAAATTTATTTTTTGAAGCATTGCCTACACCCATCAAAATCAACTTAGCTAGAGATTTTGATGAGGACTGCTCATTGGAATGGCTGATCAAAGAGAGTACGAAGTTATACTCTATTCAGCAGTCCAGTGAGCAGGGGGTTAAAAAGGAGTCAAAACCCAAAATTGTGGCAGAAACTAGGGTGTCACCTAGCCCCCTCAATTTGGAGTCTAACAAGAGGACTTATGCAGAGGTGGCCAGTCAAAACAGGCCATCTCCACAGAGGTTTAATTCTGCCCCTCCCCCTACACAGGTTGAGGCGCAGGGAGACTATAACCAAAGTGGGGGACATAATCAGGTGAATAATTACTCACAAAGAGAATACTCACCAAATAATTGGTATCCGCGCAAGGGTAGATACAATAGACGGCGAAGATATTCTCAGGGTAACCAGACACCCCAGGTATATAATGCTCCCCAAAGTACTAATGCTGAACAAGCTGAACCCCAGGGGCAACCACGCCAGAATAGAAATAGTGGCCCTGATTCTGAGGGAACCCAATGGTCCAGGAATCAGTACAATGGGGCACCAAGAGATAGGCCCAGGGGTAGAGGTAACTTGTACAATCAGGTAGATATGCTGTTTACCCAATTAAATCGGTTGAGCGAACAAATCGCTAATATGAGTCAAAAATCTACGGCTCAGCAACCGAACAATACTTTTTTAGGGGTACAGCCAGTGGTCAGCAGTGGACCACAGGCACAGTCATAAATACTGCAGTATCACCTGAAGGGGAGGGGAGAGATATACAAAATGTAGTAATAAATATCAATGATACTAATCATGTTATCTCCCCACAGACCGGAAACGGACAAATTAGCTGTGACAATGAGCGACATCAGCCGGGAAAAATTAACCAAACTTTTCCTCTGCAGCTCTCTCCTAACCTTATCTCCACAGATGCAGTACAAAAGAATCCAACCAACCCTGTCATAGAGGAAACAGGTAGGTATGAAGGTTCCTCTGCATCGAATGACACAGCGAATTCAGGTAAAACGTGGCGAAGCCCACAGATGTACAAGAATGCAAATTTTATGTGTGAAATGATAGAAACTGCAGGAAGATATTATGTACTAGTTGAGCTGCAAGATTCAGTCTCCAACCCTATCAGGGGATTAATTGACACTGGGTCACAGGCAACTATCTTATCCCACAGGTACTACACACAGCTAAATGAGCTAACACCCCACAAACCTAAAATAAAAGAATTTGACGGTTCTCTAATAGGTGTTGGGGGTGACTCCCTAAAAGTTTACGGTACTGCCTGGTTAAAATTTAAATTGGGGAACAGGGTCATAAGACACCCTGTCATTATAGTGGATCTGCCAACTGATCGTTTAATTATTGGTAGTGATCTCCTGAAACGATTAAGCACCATAATTGATTGCATAAATAATGTAATTTGGTCGCAAGTTAAACGGCCTATCAATTATGAAAAATCTGGTATATCTCACGCCCGACATAGCTGTCACGTGGTGGAAGAGAAACCAGATGCTGTGGAGATTCATTTCAGGAATAACTCTGCACCTGAAATCACTATTCTACAAATAGACGATCAGACTCCTTTTAGTGGCTCTGATGGTAATACTTTTAAAATTTCGCCTGGAAAGATAGCGAATATTTCCCTAGATGGCGATGTATTAACCATATCACTCCACAAGGGGGATCATAAAATCCCTAAGGGGGGAGGCCACACTCAATACCTCACAGGGATTGAGAGAGTTAAAGAGGATCTATTTATCCCTATACAAGTGCATGACCTTGGTAAAACCGAGTATGCTAAAATAAACTTAAAACAGGAAGCTAGCTATATAAGCAAAGGTTTATTAGCGCAGATAGCTGAACCTAAAGTGATTAAATATCTTTCTCCCCAAGACCACAGTGTCAGCAACCTGGATGACAGGTCTGAAAGCTATAACATCACCGCTAAGTGCTTATTATCTATCTCTATAGGAAATAAGTCAGTGAAGCACCTGTTTTTAGTTTTAAATACTCCCCATAATCAAATATACATTGGCAATGATATCTTACATAGATATGCCATACAAATAGATTTGATTAATTCTTGCCTCTGGAGCAGGTTAAAGGGGGACCCTGAAGTATTTCAGGATGAAAATGCAGCCCTGAAATCAAACCAGCAATTGCCATATGCTGTGAATATGCAGGTATCTAGCGATGTTATAATTCCTGCTGGGGCTGATAAATTTCTGTTACCCTTACAGGTAAAGAGAGGTCAGAAATTAAAAACTTCTGAAACACTGATTTGCCTCTCCCATAGAATACAAAATCTGGGTGTCACAGTAACCTACACTCCTATGGTGAATATTGGAACTGTTCCAATACATATTATTGTGCATAACATGACCCCACAGGATATAACATTATCCAAGGGAACTACCATAGGATATGCACTGGAATCAAGTTATTACACTTTTGGATTCCAGAATAATGTAATTGGGCTAATACCTGAAGGATACTTAACTGAAGAACAATTAATAGAACAATCCTTTGCATCTATGCCAGAGGGTCTATTTAATATTCAGTCCATTTATCCCTTCAGCTCAGAGGAAGGCATCTGTAAAATTGAAGAAGCCTCTCTAGTGTTTGATCAGCCAATCAAACAGCAAGATTACCCCAATCCCCAGAGTCATGGGAGCAATGTAAATTATAATCAAGGGGATCTCACCTCTAGGTTGGAAGAAGCCTATGAAATAGGACAGCCTGAAATCTTTCCAGGATTTCAGCAAATAGTCGAAGAGCAAATATCCTTAGCCAATGGCTGTTCTAGCGATGATGAACGCCAACAGCTGCGAGAACTCCTGATGGAGTACAAGGATATTTTCGCTAAGGATTCTTATGACTGTGGTACCACAGACTTGCACATTGCAAGAATACAAACAGATCCTAATGCGCCACCTGTATTTGTCAAACAATACAGACTTCCCTTAGCCTCATATGATTCTCTTGCAGAGATCATAAGGAATTTGGAAGAAAGAGGTATTATCAGACAGGTGCACAGCTCTTATAATAATCCTATTCTAGGTGTCCTTAAGCCCAATGGACAATGGCGTTTGTGTGCTGACTTAAGACAGCTAAACAAACGAGTATACATGTCTGGCTGGCCTGTACCATACATTGACCAGTGCCTAGCACAAATGCAAGGATCCAAAATATTCACTGCCATTGATTGTGCACAGGGATATTGGACCATAAAGGTACATGAAAAGGACCAATATAAGCTAGCATTCTCCTTCCAAAAGGTCCAATATGCATTTCAAAGACTTCCATTTGGATACATAAATTCTGGACATGAATTTGCTGTATTCATGCATAAGGCTATGCCTGACGCACTGGAAAGGGGGACCTTATCTTATGTTGATGATGTTTTAATCAAAAGCACAGACTTTGAAAAACACATCACAGAACTTAAACACGTCCTCAGCCAACTTAAAAGGGCAGGTGTCAAATTATCCCTGCAAAAAGCTCAATGGTGCCGCACTCGTGTAAACTTCTTGGGGCATGAAGTTACCTCTGACGGATTAAATCCCCAGAAGAAAAAGGTGGAAGCTATAGTGAATTCTAAAAACCCAACTAACTTAAAGGAATTGAGATCATTCCTGGGTATGACGAATTATTCTCGCAAATTCATTGATAATTATGCGGAATTAGCTAAACCACTACTACTTCTTCTAAAGAAGGATGTGAAATGGCACTGGAGTGAGTCTCAAGAGACAGCCATCAGAGAGCTGAAGAGAAAACTCACTCAAGCACCTTGCTTAGCGTACCCTGAAGGTGGTAAACCTTTCTACTTAGAAACAGGGTACACAGATGTAAGCATGAGTGCTGTGTTATACCAAAAGCATGATAATTTGAACAAAGCCATTGCTTATGCGAGCAAAAATCTATCCCCAGTAGAAATAAAGTTTAACGATTGCGAAAAAGCCCTCTTATCTACTGTATGGGCTCTACAAAATTTCCGCAGCTATATACAGGGCGAGAAAATTATTGTAGAAACGGCCCACCAGCCTTTGCTATATTTGCAAAGTGAGAGAATAAGAGATGGGAATTTGTCTAATAGCCGCATAACAGCGTGGACTCTTTCCTTGCAAGGCTGGCCATTAGAAATTCGCTACAAGCAGAATAAAAAGAATCCAGTCGCACAAGGACTTGCTGAGCTCCACGACTGTACTGATAGAGATCCTGGGAAAGAATTATCAGAAGATGATTTTCTGGAGGAACAATTGCTTTCCCCATATAAAATGTACAATGAGGACCATTGTCAAACATTACCTTGGGTATATGTTGATGGTTGTTCTTACCATGCCACTATTGATAATGAGCGCAGATTAGTCGCTGGCATTGGTATAACTGGGGCAAATGGATTCCCAAATATATCTATAGGTTTCAACATTGGACCAAGATCCAGTCAAGTTGCAGAACTAACTGCTGTTTTCAAAACCATTGAAATGGCTATTGAACATGATATTCATGAATTTGTGATCATAACTGACTCAAATTATGTGCGTGACAGTTTTGTTGAATACCTGCCAACTTGGAAAAGAAATGGCATGCAGAAAAGCAATAACAAACCAGTCAAGCATGGCAAGTTGTTCTGCAAGATTGATAATCTGGTAGTATCCAATGATTTAACCATACACTGGAAAAAGACCAAGGGTCATTCCAGAGTTCTAGGTCCTGATAAGGAAGGCAATGACCTTGCGGATTCATTAGCCAAACAAGGAGCCATAACTGGAGAACTCCTTAATATTGACCACTTAATGGGTGCAATTCAGGTAGAAGCCATTACCAGAAACCAGGCAAAACAACAGAGTGAGCCTAACTTGGTACAATGGAGTCAGGATTCTCCTAGTGAGGACCTGATCACTAGTCAAAAAGAAGACCCCATTGTAGGCATCTTCTATAAACACATAGAAGATCCTGAAAGCAACCCCATCTCAAAAGATGATTGTATTGGCAAAGAAGATCTGAGAATCTTAATAAAATCTAAATCACAATTCAAATTACAGGATGGTTTGTTAATTAGAACCTCCAAAACTGGCATCCAACAGTGGGTAGTACCCACCAAGTTCAGAGGTCTAATGCTTCAACATGCCCATGATGCTCCCACATCTGGTCATCGCGGTGCCAAACTCACGTACGAAATATTGCGTGACTACGCTTTTTGGCCACACATGTTGAAAGATGTTCAAACCTACTGTCAAGGGTGTTTAATCTGTCCACAGTTCCAACCCACTGCACCAACGCATAGAGCGCCATTGCAGAAAAGGGGGATGGTAATGCCATGGTCAGATATACAAATTGATTTTATTGGTCCGGTAACAAGGTCATCAAGAGGTAACAAGTACATGTTAACAGTGACATGCCTGTTCACTAAATGGGTAGAGTGCATTAGTGCACCTAACAATAGTGCTGAAACATGTGCAGCATTGCTCATCAACCATGTATTTTCCAGATTTGGTTTGCCCCAAAGAATCGAATCGGATCGGGGGACCCACTTCACTAGCGAAGTGATGACAAAAATGTGGAAAATACTAGGGGTTAAAAGAAAGCTCCATATTGCTTATAGAGCTGCCTCAAGTGGTGGTGTAGAGCGTTACAACCAGTCCATTGTTAAAATCCTCAAAAAGTTTGTGAGTGAGACAGGTAAAGACTGGGATGTAAAACTACCTCTAGTCTTAATGGCATTAAGAGCAACTCCAAGTAGTGCTACCAAGATGTCACCTTTTGAACTGATGACTGGTAGAAGAATGGTTCTACCTCAGCATCTGCTGTACCGTACATCAGACCAAAATTTGATAAACGCTGCCAATACACATCAATATGTGGAAAACCTAAGGAGACACCTGCAACATGCCTTTGCATTTGCTCAAAGGAATTTAGAAAGAGCCGCAACTGCCACTAAAACCTATTATGATCTCAAAACATCCAAAAAGGAATATGAAATAAATGATAAAGTTTATCTTTATAACTTTGGAAGAGATCAGGTTAGGGAGAAGAAATTTCTTCCCTCATGGAAAGGTCCTTTTGTCATTACTGACAAAATATCTCCAGTGGCCTATAAAATACGGATCCCCAAAAATGAAGGTTTCATAGATAAATGGGTACATATAAATCAACTGCGGGCATGTCATCCCAGGTCCCAACTACAAGTCATAGAGGGAGAATGAAGTGTCATATCCCCAAATGCACTAAAGACATACTGTAATTTAAAGATGCCTAACTGATAAACATGAAAGCTCAAAATAACAAACTTTCTTCATAAGAGACTGTCTATGAGGTATACGGTTGATCCTCATCAAATACCACTGACTTTAAGCCAATTCAAATACATGTGTCCTACATCTATTTGAAGTTGGAAGGGGGATTTATGTCAGAGTATATAAATATTATGATGAATATTACATATGTGTATATATATATATATATATATATATATATGTATATTTTATACACTGTATATGTTAGATGAGACCTCAGGATTAATTGAACATGAGTTTGTTGAACACAGCTTCTAATACACGTCTATCAGGATTGACGATCAGTAGAGCCTTTTTGAAACACAAACATTTCTTTTCTAAAGGAAATAGCTCAGTGACCCTATTCATTTGACTATATATGCAGATTTTTATAACCTCAGAACATTTGGTGAGGTGAGAAAAGAATGTGTTCAAGGACCCCTTTGGAATTTGACACGTGTGATACAACAGTTCTATCTCACTGAATCTCTATTTGAAGACTTACTGCAAAAACCCCTCTTGGGGGAAGGTGACACAAATAAAATCAAATACACATCTGCACTGCTGGCTAAACAGGAAATATGCTGTTTTAAAGACTCTTACAACTCCTCATGGATTGACCCCATGTGGTGAGTATGAGACAAAAAGTCTGGCAACTGAAGTTACTGAAAAGTTAGAATGTTAGGATAATACAGTGAAGACAAATGACTTACATTATGATTTCAAAGCAACAGTATATGTTTTAATGGACATGAGATGTGTGTGTGTATGTGTATATATATATATATATATATATGATATATATATATGTGTATGTTTTGAAAGCATGAATATCTTAGCCTCTGTGTGTTTAAGAACATGAATAGATGTTTATGGACCTGAAGAGAAGTGATTATTAACATTTATTTTTATTTCAGATCTACATAGACAGGATTCACTTGGAATACAGTACAATACTGAATTAAAAATAAGCTATTATTCACATATAAATGCCAGGATACCGATAACATTGTAATGCATTTTAAACTAATAATTAGCAGTATTAAATTACCTAAATAAAATAAAATGTTAATAATATAACATATTTGGTATCAGAATAATCAAAAAAAAATAACCTAATATTAACCATCTGTAATTGGGGTTATATATGATTAATGCAGAGAGTGTGATCTGATTAAATAACCATTTTATAAAAAAAAAATTAACTTGCTTAAAAATGTCAGAAATGCTGTATTGTATTGCTATGTTGTACTGTATGCTGCCACCTGGTGTTATGTTGCGAGAACTACAGCCAGAAGGTTCTTTCTGGCTGTTAAAAATGAAATTTCCAAGGGCCAATCCGATTTAGACTTCCCAGATAACCAATGGGAAGGTCAGCTCCCGTAGTGCCACCCACATGATGTCATCAATGATTATATAATGGGAGTGTTGAATGCACAAGAGAGAGTTGTCTGTAACTTGTTGAAAATTAGTGATCTGATTTTGGCTGCGATATACCTGAAAAAAAAAGTTCACTTCAGCAAGGAGCTTAAAACTTATCCTTGATTTGTGCAAAAACCTTCTTTCAAATGAGATGACCTAAAGACCGCTACGAATTGGTTCAAAATTGGTGAAGTATATTGTATTTTAAATTGGTAGTTATAAGCCTAGGTATTGTTCAAATCTGTGTCTGAATTGGCTAAGTAACTCATCTATACAAGTTCTGATATTGTCAGTTAATTTTGTATTAGGATAAATTGCAATTAAATAGCAGAATATATATTATCCTATTGTTTTATAAACACTGTTTAGAATTGTATTGCTTGGATGTTAAAGGTTTTTAGTCCCATTGTGTTAAATAAATAAAAGGCTAAATTGTGAAGGTATATTTTTCTGGGTTTTGTAAGAAGGATAGCATATCTTAAGAGTTGGTTTAAACGCATATACATTTTGTTTCATTTCCTTTTATTGCAAATATACTTCAATATGTTTATGGATATTAACTAAATAAAAGAATTCAGATATTTATATTAATTGTATGGTCTAGTAGGTGCATGGTTGATAAGGGTTTCTATTTCTTTGTATTGTGTCTATAACCCTGCCACAAACTTATATATATTATTTGGATAGCACTGCTAAGATTTTCATAAATATACTGACAAGGTAAAATCCAAGGCTTCTCTGTGCAGTATCAACTTCTCAATCCAATTAGCCAGCTAGCCTCTGGTCACATTCCAAGAAAACATATCTCCCAAATTTTAACATAGAGGACCTGTTTTTTTTTTCCCTTTCCTAGTAACCACTAATCACGTGAGATTTATTGGCCAATCATTATCAGCCAATTAGCTCTCTGCTTTGTAAGGAACTGTAATAGTATAAAAATGCATGTATATGAAAATGTGTTAGTCTTGCGTTGCTGTTTTTTTGTGCTGGGACACTGTTGCAACAGTGTAATAAAGATTACCTCTCCTGAGGTGAGCCCTTGTTTGATAAATATCTGGTCTGGACCTCTTTATTACTGCACCTGAGACGAGCTCACTCACGACAGTAACTTGGCGACTCTGGTGGGACATACTTCAGGTCGACCTTTCCGTGCCTCCCTGGCTGGGAACCAACATCTGCGCGCACCCATCTGATTCAGGTCTATAGCTTACCTGTGGGAGGTTTTGTCTTGTTGGCCAGGGAGTCCCGGGGGGCGATAACGGAGTATGTCCTGAGGAACAGACCACAAACAACGGACACAATCTACCCCTTGGACCAGTCTGTGAGTGTCTTTTTGTCTTTTGTGTTCATGTACGTGTAATATATGTTGTGGGTCTTTTACCCTGTTTTTGTTTTATATACTGGATCACTATTAAATTCAGTGGGACATCTGTCTGGCAGTTAAACACCATTAGGGTGCCAGCCCACTATAAAATAAAGTTTCAGGTGGTAGGGATTTTACAGAGGCAGAAATAGTGATCCAAGACATATTGTGACTTGAGACTATAGTGCTAATCTCTCCCGCTAAGCAGGGACGTTGAGGTAGTGTCCGTCCGTTAACTGCAGGGACTTGATTAGGGATTAAGGTGAGGTGTGGATTTTGAGGAGTTAAAGTGCCCCTGTTTTTGGTCTAATTTTTGTAGACTGGGCACTTTGTCATCAAAATTTACCTTCACTTTAAGGAACAGGGATATAATAATGGGATCCCGGTTGTCTAAAGTAGACAAAGACTCTCCCCTTGTTAAAGTATAGGCAAATTAGGGAAAACTCAGTACTGCTGGGTTATAAAAAAAAAATAGAATTTATACTTTGTGCACAGAGCTCTGAGTTTCCTATACTCTCAGCCTTGATCCTGAATTAAGGTGGCCGAGATTTGGGTCCTTTGAGCTCCCTAAATTAATTGCCCTCCGCAATCTTCTGGTTGATATATGCCCTGACCAGATGGACTACTATTATCTGTTTGAGAATAGTAGGGTTGCGGACGTCAAAACCCAAATGAAAATGTGTTTTCTGTATTACTAAAAGTTTCATGTATGTTAACATTGCTTTAGAATAAATGCTGGGAGGGAAATATTTGAGGTATGCGAGTTGATAAGAATTTTTGTGTACAATCGCTGCAAAAGAAAGCTGGCCTTGATGTTTGATGCAGGCTGGAGCTGTGTGTGTGTGTATCAGGGATTCTTAGCTAAGAAATTTGATGACGTAATGATTTGCTTGTAATTGCTGTAACTCTTTTTTAAAGTCATATGTATGTTCTTAATTTTGTGCGCCAATAATAGAATTTTTTTTAGTTTTAAGTGATATTTGTTTTATGTATGGGCTGATAAGAGATTTAATGTGTTTCCATCTGTTTGAGGCATATAAAATATATCTGCAAGTGAAGTAGCTAAGGACTTTGAAAGTGCGATGGTGTGTGTCATTTTTGTCACGCTCTAGTAAATATGAGAGTTTTTCTTGTATATGATTAATGGGTTAAGTATGTTTGTGGAAAAGATAATAAGGTAAAAAAACTTGTCTTGTTTGCCATTGGAGTTCTGCTTCTTTGCTGTATTATGGACTGTTTCATTAGATGTATCTAAAGTATTTGGGTCTGTTTCTTTTGCAATAAATATTTAAGTATATGCAGGTTGTGGTGCATTTGGGAGGTGGAGTTTTGATGGTAAATAAGACAAGGTTGAATATGTAATATGATAAATGGTCAGCCCTCATGGGGACAGTACACTGTAAAATTGTTTTTATATTAATGTATTTTCAATGACTTGTTATACAAGCTGCATAGTATAAAAAATAATCGGCAGCTAACAATATAAATTTAAATATCACTCCCCACACTTTACATTTAAAGGGACACTCAGGTTTTATAAAATTTTCATGATTCAGATACAGCATGTAATTTTAAACAACTTTCCAATTTACTTCCATTAAAAATAATGTGCACAGTCTTTTATATTTACATTTTTTTTTTTGAGTCACCAGCTCCTACTGAGCATGTGCAAGAACTCAGACTATACGTATATGCATTTGTGATTGGCTGATTGCTATCACATAGTTCAGGGGGAGTGGAAATATACATAACTTAGAAATGTGTTAGAAAAGAATCTACTACTCATTTGAAATTCAGACTAAATGCTATTGTATTGTCTTGTTATCTTGCATTTGTTGATTATGCAAATCTGCTGTGTTTACTGGTCCTGTCTCTGGGAGCATAATTATTGCATAAGACCTGGATGATTTTCTATATTTTTACTTTAGTTTGTTTTACAATAGTTTGCTTACATAATCACCTTGTGCAGACCTTTCCTTGTATATATATATATATATATATATATATATATATATATATATATATATATATATATATATAAAATCTGTGAGACTAGCAGTGAAAAAAAAAAAAAGTTACATTTGCTTTCCAGCTGATTGAGGCTTCATGCCGATGTGGATTTGACTTCTGAGTTGAATACATACAGGTCTGTGTAAAAGTCTGTTCTAATACAGGAGTGGATTGCATGATGCAAACGTTTTCTTTTTCTCTTCAAATAAGTTGCAAAATGATAGATATCACTGACCTGAATGTATTCAAGCTCTAAAAAAAAACTGCTCACTGCTCAACACAGAGTCAGGGGGTGGAGCAAATGCTATGCACAGAAGTCAGGGAAAGAAAAAAAAATATTTAAAGGGGTATAGGCAAACTGATATAAAATCTGAGATTTCAAAAAATATTTACAGAGAAAGAAAATGAAGTTTATTGTATGCTCAGCACTAGTATATTTAACTATGTCAAGCAGTTTCAATTAAAAATTATTCTTAATTTGGGTAAACTGTCCCTTTAACTATCCTGCACCCCTGTGAGTGTGGTTTCTTATTACTGGCTTGTTTACTTAGGCTGATTGATAGATGAGACTCCAGTATAAAACTTTTACTATAGGTGGGTATACCACAGACTAAATCAGCTATTTCAAATGCCAAAATAGAGGAAAGGAGCTTGTACAGGGACATTCTTTACACATTTATGTGCCACACGCAGTACACCTCTTACTCAGTCAGACAAATACACAACATTTTTTTAAAACCAACGTCTCACTAGGTATGAGACATTGCTTCTTGTACCTTCTAATATCACTATCATCCACTGTACCTCTCTCAACCCAGCAACTATGTGAGTATGTAATCTCCAGTAATGGCACTCATTTCCAGCTGGTAAATTTCTCTGGAATGATCCTGACTGTGAATCATAATCTCACTGCATTTTTTTTATTCCTCCAGGGCCCCAATTGTACTTTTGTTTCCCCATCCCTTGTACAATCTTTCCTCAGCAGACCACCCCCTGGGTTGTATTGATATGTGGACAGACAGCGGTGTCAGTCCTCCCTGGTAACTCTACAGCCATCTGCTTCCTGGGTGTGGTAACCCCAGCCATCCGTGTTGTCCCCACGCTGCCCTTGGGCACAATTCGCAATAAACGTGAATCTGAAAGCTTGCTGCCCCCCTTGTCCAACAGTATGCTGGAGATTCAACTGGTCGAGCTATCCTCCCGGCCGTTGGTGTCTACCTGAATCATCAGGACATCATCATGTTATCTGTGACACTACAGACCTTCATGAATGAGAGTGCAGGAGTTGTTCAGAGTGTGGCCCAAGAGTTGAAGCAGCTTAGACAACTAGCATTGCAGAATAGGATGGCCCTTGATTACCTCCTGGCTTCCCAAGGAGGGGAGAGGAGGGGGGGTTTAGTCTTGTGAGAAAAGAATGTTGTACCTATGTTACTGATCAATCACTTAATTTGAGTCACCATCTCACAGTTATTAGGTCCCTATCCCAGGATGTCCAAGATGTGATTGATGACAAATTTGGCCTTGGAGGTATTTTTGACCATCTCTTTGATTGGCTACCTAATTTGGGATGGTTACACTACCTTTTTCTGTATGGCATTGTTATTATAGTATGCCTTATCCTGTTGTGTTGATGTATACAATGTGTACCTAGTTTAATTTCTACATGCAAGAGTGTTTTCTCTGTGTCCCATTCTTCTCCCAAGTACTTGTTTCCCTCTATCCGTTTTGAATCTCCCCACCATGTTGAGATCTCTCTTGACCCTGATTTCTTCTGAGTTCACCTACTTCTCTCCTACTCCATGTCTCTTTTGACCTCTTGATCTTACAATGTTATTGCCTAACCACCAGCTGTGCCCTAAATTTCCCTGTCTTATCCCTATGCAGGATGCACTACGTCCCTAGGATCGTCTAGAACTTTCCTACATTGGGAAACTGGCCACGGAGAGACCATGGACCATCATCTACCTTGATGGCCACCCCGGTCGTAGCCTGTATACCCATAACCCACTCCTTTTTCCCTCCCTGGTGGTTTCTATTTCTTCATTGTCTTTCTGTATTGTTTTATTTTGCTTTCATATTGCATTACCTTATACACTCTCTATATTTCCTTCACAGGTGCAGAATTCCTTCACCTCCCAAACATGCCATGATACTGCCTGACAACCCACTATTCGCCATCAACTCTGCAAGAATGATGGGGATTGTTAATTGTTGTTAATAAATATGGGAGGGGATGTTTCTGCACTATGTCATGCCACACACACATTTACAGCATAGGAATGTTTAGGTAGTTGTCTACTCCACCCGATGGCGACTAGCGTCCGGTAATAGCGGAATTGCCTACTACCTAATAACTTCACTCCTACCTTGTTTTTGCTTACCCTCTTGTAGTCCTGTGAACCATCTTGGACGCGAGCACCCATGTACTAATAGCATTGTGATTGTAATTGTCAAACCGCCATGAGTCAAATTGAATTTTTGTGATCGCAGCACTTTGACGTTTGCGATCAAAGGGGGGAATGTTATGAGCTGCTTATTCTATTTTCATTATTTTATATGTTTAACCAAACTTTTCCTTTTCTTTTACTGAACTCTTCTCTGAAACTGCAGATATATTACTTCTGTATTTTCCAGCAATTCACTCCTGACCTAATAAGTGATGTATCTTTAACAACTTGCTTTTAGCCTAAAAAGTATATATCAGTACATCTTAAAGTTATGGCTTCTCCCATACAAAGTTTTCTAAATATCTGAAACTCAAGGTAAAATCCAAGGCTTCTCTGTGCAGTATCAACTTCTCAATCCAATTAGCCAGCTAGCCTCTGGTCACATTCCAAGAAAACATATCTCCCAAATTTTAACATAGAGGACCTGTTTTTTTTTCCCTTTCCTAGTAACCACTAATCACGTGAGATTTATTGGCCAATCATTATCAGCCAATTAGCTCTCTGCTTTGTAAGGAACTGTAATAGTATAAAAATGCATGTATATGAAAATGTGTTAGTCTTGCGTTGCTGTTTTTTTGTGCTGGGACACTGTTGCAACAGTGTAATAAAGATTACCTCTCCTGAGGTGAGCCCTTGTTTGATAAATATCTGGTCTGGACCTCTTTATTACTGCACCTGAGACGAGCTCACTCACGACACCATCTAAAGGGGAGGAGAGTCCACAGCTTCATTCATTACTGTTGGGATTAAAGAACCTGGCCACCAGGAGGAGGCAAAGACACCCCAGCCAAAGGCTTAAATACTCCCCCTCTTCCCTCATCCCCCAGTCATTCTTTGCCTTTCGTCACAGGAGGATGACAGAGGAGTGCCAGAGTTTCAGAGTAGTCTCTTATGGAGGATAGTACTGTGGGACTGGAGTTTTAAGTAGTCCTGTCAGTCTCTCAGTGAGGGCCTGGGTGAAAGTTAGAGTCCGGAGATGCAGGAAGTTTCTTTCTTTTGTAAGGTGTATCCAGTCCACGGATCATCCATTACTTGTGGGATATTCTCCTTCCCAACAGGAAGCTGCAAGAGGATCACCCACAGCAGAGCTTTCTATATAGCTCCTCCCCTAACTGCCACCCCCAGTCATTCTCTTGCAGCTCTCGACAAGATAGGAAGTAGCTAGAGAGATGTGGTAAATTTATGTAGTTTATCTTCAATCAAAAGTTTATTATTTTCAAATGGTACCGGAGTTGTACTGTTTTAGCCTCGGGCAGAAAGTTGAAGAAGAGTCTGACTGTGGTTTTTGATGATCTTAGCAGGTTGTAACTAAAATCCATTGCTGTTCTCACACATAACTGAAGAGATGAGGTAACTTCAGCTGGGGGAATGGCGTGCAGGGTCTCCTGCTATGAGGTATGTGCAGTTTAAATTTTTCCAGAGAAATGAATATGCTAGAAAATGCTGTTAATACCGGGTTTATTTGAGGTAAGCCTGATTACAGTGATTTAATAACGACTAGTATCATGCTTGCTGTAAAAGGTAATATTCTTATTACTTTCTCACATTACTGAAAATAAGTTAACGTTTGCTGGAAGTGTTTAAACGTTTTTTTCTACATATTGGTGATTGGGGCCCAGTTTTTACACATGGCTGGCTAGATTTTGCCTAGGGATAGTTTTTTATGGCCCTCTCACTGTGAGTACAGGTTGGGAGGGGCCTAATTTCAGGCCTAAATCGTGCAGTAGTTTTTGCAGCTTGAGACTTCCAGCTTCCCTGAAGGAGTCCCCTGAACACTTAGGACCTCTACAAAGGGTTTTTGTGCCTTCAAAAGTCGTTGTATGGGCAGGTAGGGCCACAGCAGTTTGTTGTGACTGTTAAAAAACGTTTATATCGTTTTTTTGATCCGGTTTTGAAACTAAGAGGTTAATCATCCATTTGCAAGTGGGTGCAATGCTCTGTTAGTCTATTATACACACTGTAAAAATTTCATAAGATTTACTGCTTTTTATCACTGTTTTTCATTTTCTGACAAAATTTGTTTCTCTTAAAGGCACAGTACCGTTTTTATTTTTTGCTTGTTTACATTTATCAAAGTGTTTTCCAAGCTTGCTGGTCTCATTGCTAGTCTGTTTAAACATGTCTGACATAGAGGAAACTCCTTGTTCATTATGTTTAGAAGCCATTGTGGAACCCCTCTTAGAATGTGTACCAAATGTACTGATTTTACTTTAAGTTATAAAGATTATATTCTGTCTTTAAAAGATTTATCACCAGAGGAAATTGACAAGGGGGAAGTTATGCCGACTAACTCGCCCCACGTGTCAGAACCTTTGACTCCCGCTAAAGGGACTCCCGCTCAAGTGGCGCCAAGTACATCTAGCGCGCCCATGGCGTTTACTTTACAAGACATGGCGGCAGTTATGGATCATACCCTTACAGCGGTATTGTCCAAACTACCAGGGTTACAAGGAAAGCGAGACAGCTCTGGGACTAGAAAAAATACAGAGCTCTCTGACGCTTTAGTAGCTATGTCTGATATCCCCTCACAATATGCAGAAGCTGAGGCAGGAGAGCTTCTTTCTGTGGGTGATTTTTCTGACTCAGGGAAGATGCTTCAACCTGATTCTGATATGTCTACATTTAAATTTAAGCTTGAACACCTCTGCGTGTTGCTCAGGGAGGTTTTAGCTACTCTGGATGACTGTGACACCATTATAGTGCCAGAGAAATTGTGTAGATTGGATAAATACTATGCAGTGCCTGTTTACACTGATGTTTTTCCAATACCTAAAAGGTTTTCAGAAATTATTAAGGAATGGGATAGACCAATTATACTAAGGAATGGGATAGACCAGGTGTACCGTTCTCTCCCCCTCCTATTTTTAAGAAAATGTTTCCAATAGATGCCGCTACACGGGACTTATGGCAAACGGTCCCTAAGGTGGAGGGAGCAGTTTCTACCCTAGCTAAGCGTACAACTATTCCCATCGAGGACAGTTGTGCTTTCCTAGATCCAATGGATAAAAAGTTAGAGGGTTACCTTAAGAAAATGTTTATTCAACAAGGTTTTATTCTCCAGCCTCTTGCATGCATTGCCCCAGTCACTGCTGCTGAGGCCTTCTGGTTTGAGTCTCTGGAAGAGGCCTTACAGGTAGAAACTCCATTGGATGATATACTTGACAAGCTTAAAGCGCTTAAGCAAGCCAATTCATTTGTTTCTGATGCCGTTGTTCATTTAACCAAACTAACGGCTAAGAACTCAGGTTTTGCTATACAGGCGCGTAGGGCGCTATGGCTTAAATCCTGGTCAGCTGACGTTACTTCAAAGTCTAAGCTTCTCAACATTCCCTTCAAGGGGCAGACCCTATTCGGGCCTGGACTGAAGGAGATCATTTCTGATATTACTGGAGGAAAAGGTCATGCCCTTCCTAAGGATAGGTCTAATAAATTAAGGACCAAACAAACTAATTTCCATGCCTTTCGAAACTTTAAGACGAGCGCGGCATCAACTCTCTCTAATGCAAAACAAGAGGGAAATTTTGCCTAGTCCAAGCCGGTCTGGAGACCTAACCAGGCCTGGAACAAAGGTAAGCAGGCCAAGAAGCCTGCTGCTGCCTCTAAGACAGCATGAAAGATCAGCCCCCGATCCGGTAACAGATCTAGTAGGGGGCAGACTTTCTCTCTTCGCCCAGGCTTGGGCAAGAGATGTCCAGGATCCCTGGGTGTTGGAAATTGTGTCCCAGGGATATCTTCTGGACTTCAAAGCTTCTTCCCCAAAAGGAAGATTTCACCTCTCACAATTATCTGCAGACCAGATAAAGAGAGAGGCATTCTTACATTGTGTTCAAGACCTCCTAGTTATGGGAGTGATCCACCCAGTTCCAAAGGAGGAACAGGGGCAAGGCTTCTATTCAAATCTCTTTGTGGTTCCCAAGAAAGAGGGAACCTTGAGACCAATCTTAGATCTCAAGATCCTAAACAAATTTCTCAGGGTCCCATCTTTCAAGATGGAGACTATTCGAACCATCCTACCTATGATCCAGGAGGGTCAATACATGACTACCGTGGACTTAAAGGATGCTTATCTTCACATTCCGATACACAAAGATCATCATCGGTTTCTCAGGTTCGCCTTCCTAGACAGGCATTACCAGTTTGTGGCTCTTCCCTTTGGGTTAGCTACGGCACCAAGAATCTTTACGAAGGTTCTGGGGTCACTTCTGGTGGTCCTAAGGCCGCGGCGCATAGCAGTAGCCCCTTACTTAGACGACATTCTGATACAGGCGTCGAATTTCCAAATTGCCAAGTCCCATACGGACATTGTTCTGGCATTCCTGAGGTCTCATGGGTGGAAAGTGAATGAAAAGAAGAGTTCTCTATCCCCTCTCACAAGAGTTTCCTTCCTGGGAACTCTGATAGATTCTGTAGAAATGAGGATTTACCTGACAGAGTACAGGTTGTCAAAACTTCTAAATTCCTGCCGTGTTCTTTATTATACTTCTCGCCCTTCGGTGGCTCAGTGTATGGAAGTAGTCGGCTTAATGGTAGCGGCAATGGACATAGTGCCGTTTGCCCGCCTACATCTCAGACCGCTGCAACTCTGCATGCTCAGTCAGTGGAATGGGGATTACACAGATTTGTCCCCTCTACTAAATCTGGATGAAGAGACCAGGGATTCTCTTCTCTGGTGGCTATCTCGGGTCCATCTGTCCAAAGGTATGACCTTCCGCAGACCAGATTGGACAATAGTAACAACAGATGCCAGCCTTCTGGGCTGGGGTGCAGTCTGGAACTCTCTGAAGGCTCAGGGGTCGTGGACTCAGGAGGAGGCACTCCTTCCAATAAACATTCTGGAACTAAGAGCGATATTCAATGCTCTTCAGGCTTGGCCTCAGCTAGCGGCAGTGAGGTTCATCAGATTTCAGTCGGACAACATCACGACTGTAGCTTACATCAACCATCAAGGTGGAACAAGGAGTTCCCTAGCGATGTTGGAGTTTTCAAAGATAATTCAATTGGCAGAGATTCACTCTTGCCATCTATCAGCTATCCATATCCCAGGAGTAGAGAACTGGGAGGCAGATTTTCTAAGTCGTCAGACTTTTCATCCGGGGGAGTGGGAGCTCCATCCGGAGGTGTTTGCACAGTTGATTCAACGTTGGGGCAAACCAGAACTGGATCTCATGGCGTCTCGCCAGAACGCCAAGCTTCCTTGTTACGGATCCAGGTCCAGGGATCCCAAGGCAGCGCTGATAGATGCTCTAGCATCGCCTTGGTCCTTCAACCTGCCTTATGTGTTTCCACCGTTTCCTCTGCTCCCTCGTCTTATTGCCAAGATCAAGCAGGAGAGAGCATCAGTAATTTTGATAGCACCTGCATGACCACGCAGGACTTGGTATGCGGATCTGGTGGACATGTCATCCTTTCCACCATGGACTCTGCCTCTGAGGCAGGACCTTCTACTTCAGGGTCCTTTCAACCATCCAAATCTAATTTCTCTGCGGCTGACTGCTTGGAGATTGAACGCTTGATTTTATCAAAGCGTGGTTTCTCCGAGTCGGTCATTGATACCTTAATACAGGCGCGAAAGCCTGTCACCAGGAAAATCTATCATAAGATATGGTGTAAATATCTTCATTGGTGTGAATCCAAGGATTACTCATGGAGTAAGGTCAGGATTCCTAGGATATTATCTTTTCTCCAAGAAGGATTGGAGAAGGGTTTGTCAGCTAGTTCCTTTAAAAGGACAGATTTCTGCTCTGTCTATTCTTTTGCACAAACGTCTGGCTGAGGTTCCAGACGTGCAGGCGTTTTGTCAGGCTTTAGTCAGAATCAAGCCTGTGTTTAAACCTGTTGCTCCGCCTTGGAGTTTAAATTTAGTTCTTAAGGTTCTTCAAGGGTACCAAACCTGGTTTTTTACCTAAGGTGGTATCTAATAAAAATATCAATCAGGAGATTGTTGTACCGTCACTGTGTCCTAATCCTTCTTCAAAGAAGGAACGTCTTTTACACAATATTGACGTGGTTCGTGCTTTAAAGTTTTATTTACAAGCTACTAAAGATTTTCGTCAAACATCTGCATTGTTTGTTGTCTACTCTGGACAGAGGAGAGGCCAAAAGGCTTCGGCAACCTCTCTTTCTTTTTGACTAAGGAGTATAATACGCTTAGCTTATGAGACTGCTGGCCAGCAGCCTCCTGAAAGGATTACAGCTCATTCTACTAGAGCGGTAGCTTCCATATGGGCTTTTAAAAATGAGGCTTCTGTTGAACAGATTTGTAAGGCAGCGACTTGGTCTTCGCTTCATACTTTTTCAAAGTTCAATAAATTTGATAATTTTGCTTCTTCGGAGGCTATTTTTGGGAGAAAGGTCTTGCAGGCAGTGGTGCCTTCCGTTTAAGCGCCTGCCTTGTCCTTCCCTTCATCTGTGTCCTATAGCTTTGGTATTGGTATCCCACAAGTAATGGATGATCCGTGGACTGGATACACCTTACAAGAGAAAACATAATTTATGGTTACCTGATAAATTTATTTCTCTTGTGGTGTATCCAGTCCACGGCCCGCCCTGTCATTTTAAGGCAGGTGTTTTTTATTTTTAAACTACATTCACCACTGCACCCTATAGTTTCTCCTTTCTCTTGCTTGTCTTTGGTCGAATGACTGGGGGTGACAGTTAGGGGAGGAGCTATATAGACAGCTCTGCTGTGGGTGATCCTCTTGCAGCTTCCTGTTATATCCCACAAGTAATGGATGATCCGTGGACTGGATACACCACAAGAGAAATAAATGTATCAGGTAAGCATAAATTATGTTTTCTGCGAAACCATCCCGACTCAGATTAACAGCTCCTCAAGCAATCAGCGTTGTCGAACTTCGCTTAGCTGCCTGCTTTCTTCTCTCAAGTCCATGGCGGAGGCGATGCTACTATTTGTCACACTTGAAAGGCCGTGTTTTTGTTCCATGGCGTAGATTCTGGTAAGATTGTTTAATTTTTTATTGATGATAATAATGATGATAACATAGAAGACAGGGTCACAGTGTGGCGCCTTTTTATCTTTATAGATTCAAGGGTTAATATTCCTGGAAGGGGGATTATTGAACATGAGGGGTTTATACATAATATTGTTTATTGCATAATTTCTGCATTATGTGCGAAATGAGGCTCTGGCAATGGGTGGAACTTTCAGGGGCTTGTGGAAATTTGCTAGGCATTCCGCTTGACGGGGCATGTCTATCCTTCTCGGTTGATCTGTGGCGCAGGAGACATAGCGGTTTCTGTAGTCCGGGTCCTAGGAGGTGGTGAGTGCCCCGGCCATTGGCGGTATAAGGTGCCTTTTTTTTATTGAAAAATAAATCAGTCTTCCCATTAAAGCAAAACAATGGAAGACTCTGACGCATTAGAGGGCTCTCCCTCCCTAATAAAGCCTAATTCCTGTGTTTATTATGAGGAGGTACTGGTAGTTTAGCCTGCTCAACTATGTTCCACATGCCTTGAAAAAGTTACAACATCTAAGTGTAAATGGATGTCTAGTTCTACTGAGCCGTCCACCTCTGAGGGTTCTTCATCCCGCGAGGTGAACTCCCTGCATTCATCTCCTATTGCACATGTGGCGCTCCGGGGTCCAACCGTTACTCCTTCGCGAGAGATTAATTGGCCGTCAGACTTTGCGGACCAACTGGAATCGGCGGTTTCTAAGGTGATTCATGATTTACCACGTTCTGCTAAGTGCAATCGTAGGGTGTATCATGGCAGCTCGACCCAGGGTTTGTCCTCGCCGATGGCAGATCCAGAGGCTCTATACGAGGACAAGGCCCACTCTGACTCTTTGGTGCAGGCCCAATTTGGGTCGGAGTCAGTGTCATCTAAGCCTCCTGCTGCGGAGGAGCCTGGTTATAGGTTAAGGATCAAAAATTTACGCTTTCTGTTGCGAAAGGTACTTTCTACTTTGGAGGTTCCAAAACCTAAGATCCCGGAGGAACCTGCCATTCCTAAGCTTGACAAGGTGTACGAGGACAGGGTGGTACCTCAGACTTTGACGGTCCCCGTTAAGATGGCGAATATTATCAAGAATGAATGGGAGCGATTAGGGTCCCCCTTTTCCCCTTCTTTTAAAAAACTGTTTCCCATTCCGGACTCTCAGCTTGAGCTGTGGGGAACTATTCCCAAGGTGGATGGTGCTATCTCTATGCTCGCTAAGCGGATGACCCCTAGAGGATAGTTCTTTGTTTAAGGAGCCCATGGATAAAAAGCTGGAAAACATTTTAGGAAAGATGTTTCAGCACACAGGGTTTGTTTTTCAGACTTCTGTGGCCGTGGCCATGGTCGCCGGTGCTGCAACATATTGGTACGAATCCCTGTGTGACATGGTAGAAGGGGAGACATCCATCAACGAGATACAGGAGAAAATGAAGGCACTGAAGGTCGCTAATTCTTTCATCTGTGATGCCAATATGCAAATTATTCGCCTGAATGCGAAAGTATCAGGTTTCTCATTTTTAGTGCGCAGGGCTCTGTGGCTAAAATCTTGGTCAGCGGAAATGACCTCCAAGTCGAGGCTGTTGTCCCTGCCTTTTCAAGGAAAGATCCTGTTCAGTCCAGGATTGGATTCGATCATATCCACAGTTACGGGAGGCAAGGGAGCTTTACTACCTCAGGATAAGAAGGCTAAGCCTAAGGGATCTACTTTTCGTCCCTTTCCTGCGGATAAGGCTCAGCGCCAGCAGCCCGCTGCGAAAGCGGACCAGTCCAAGGGATCTTGGAAACCGGCTTAATCTTGGAACAAGTCTAAGCAGAGAAAGAAGCCCGCCGAGACTAAATCAGCATGAAGGGGCGGCCCCCGACCAGTCTTAGGATCACGTAGGGGCAGATTATCTCAATTCTCAGACGTTTGGTTGCAGGACGTTCAGGACCCTTGGGTTCTAGATATTGTCTCCCAGGGTTACAGGATAGGGTTCAGATTTCATCCGCTAGAGGGCAGATTTCTCCTGTCAAATCTGTCTTCAAGACCAGAGAAGAGAGAGACCTTTCTAGAGTGTGTAAGAGATCTCGCCTCTCTCGGGGTTATCGTACCAGTACCCCTAGCAGAGAGGGGTCTAGGGTACTATTCCAATCTTTTTGTGGTCCCAAAGAAGGAGGGCACGTTCCGCCCAGATTCTGGACCTAAAGTGTTTGAACAAGTTTCTGAGTGTTCCATCATTCAAAATGGAAACAAGCAGATCTATTTTGCCTCTAGTTCAAGAGGGACAGTTCATGACAAATATAGATTTGAAGGACGCTTACCTTCATGTGCCAATCCACAGGGATCACTTCAGGTTCCTGAGATTTGCATTTCTGGACCAAAACTTCCAGTTTGTGGCCCTTCCTTTTGGTCTGGCGACGGCCCAGAGAGTCTTCACGAAGGTTCTGGGGGCGCTACTAGCAGTTGCCAGATCCAAGGGCATTGCAGTGGCGCCTTATCTAGACGACATCTTAGTTCAGGCACCGCCATTCAGCCTTGCAGAGGATCATTCGAGGGCTCTTCTCTTGTTTCTCCGATCCCACAGTTGGAAGATCAACTCAGGAAAGAGTTCCCTGGTTCCCTGCAACAGAGTAGAGTTCCTGGGCACGATAATAGACTCTATGTCCATGAAGATATTTATCATGGATCGGCGGCGCAGGAATCTTGCGTCCACCTGTCTTGCCCTTCAGTCCTCCATGAGTCAATCGGTGGCTCAATGTATGGAGGTGATAGGTCTCATAGTGTCAAGCGTAGATGTCATCCCATTCTCCAGGTTCCACCTCAGACCTCTTCAATTGTGCATGTTGAGACAGTGGAACGGCGATCATTCAGATCTTTCACAGTTGATATCCATGGATGCTCGGACCTGGAATTCCCTCTCTTGGTGGACCCGTCTGAAGCAACTGTCCGTGGGGACATCCTTCTTCAGGATGATTGTGACCACGGATGCCAGTCTGTCAGGATGGGGAGCGGTTTGGGGTGCCAAGATGGCACAAGGAAAGTGGTCCAGGGAGGAGTCTCTCCTTCCGATCAACATTCTAGAACTACAAGCAATTTACAATGCTCTGAAAGCGTGGCCTTCTCTAAGGTCAGTCAGATTCATCAGATTCCAGACCGACAACATTACCTCGGTGGCTTACATCAATCATCAAGGGGGTAGGAGGAGCTCCCTTGTAATGTGGAAGGTGTCTCGGATTTTGGAATGGGCGGAGTCCCACGACTGCTCGCTTTCAGCGATTCACATACCAGGTGTGGACAACTGGGAAGCGGATTTTCTCAGCAGACAATCCTTCCATCCGGGGGAATGGTCTCTTTACCCTGTGGTGTTTGCGGAGATTTGTCACAAATGGGGAACACCGGAGATGGATCTCATAGCGTCCAGACTCAATTGCAAGCTACCTCGATATGGGTTGAGGTCCATGGATCCCCAGGCAGAGCTGATAGATGCCCTAGTGGCTCCTTGGGGATTCAGTCTAGCTTACATTTTTCCACCGCTTCCACTTCTACCTCGAGTAGTGGCACGCATCAAACAGGAGCGGACCTCGGCCATTCTGATTGCTCCTTCATGGATGCGGAGGACGTGGTTTGCAGATCTGGTGGGGATGTCATCCTCTCCGCCGTGGAGGTTACCCTGTCGCAGGGATCTGCTGTCACAGGGTCCCTTTCAACATCAAAATCTAGATTTTCTGAGGCTGACTGTGTGGAGATTGACGCCTAGTCGTAGCCAAGAGAGGCTTTTCTGAGAGTGTGATTGATACTCTAATTCAGGCAAGGAAGCCTGTCACTCATCACATCTACCACAAGGTGTGGAGGACTTACTTGTCCTTGGTGTGAGAAGCATGGATATCCTTGGCATAAGGTGAAGGTATCCAGGATTTTGGCCTTTCTCCAGGATGGTTTGGAGAAGGGACTGGCTGCTAGTTCCTTAAAGGGACAGATTTTGACTTTATCAGTTTTGTTGCATAGGAGACTCGCTGAGCTCCCTGACATTCAGTCTTTTGTTCAGGCTCTGTCTAGAATCAGGCCTGTCTTTAGACAGTCGGCCCCGCCTTGGAGCTTAAACTTAGTCCTTAGGGTTTTGCAGAGAGTTCCGCTTGAACCTATGCATTCCATTGACATTAAGATTCTATCTTGGAAGGTTCTCTTCCTATTGGCTATTGCATCGGCATGCAGAGTATCTGAACTGGTGGCCTTGCAATGTGATCCACCTTATCTGGTGTTTCACGTGGATAAGGCTGTTCTTCGCACTGGGTTGGGGTTCCTCCCCAAGGGGGTGTCTAACCGTAACATCAATCAGGAAATATTGGTTCCTTTTTGTGTCCTAACCCTTCTTCAAAGGAGAGGTTACTTCATAACTTGGATGTGGTGTGTGCCTTGAAGTTCTATCTTCAGGCTACTAAGGATTTCAGACAGTCTACATCTCTTTTTGTGGTGTATTCTGGGAAGTGCAGGGGGAAAAGGGCCCCTGCTACTTCTTTATCTTTTTGGTTGAGGAGCTTGATTCGCTTGGCTTTTGAGACAGCAGAACATAAAACTCCTCAGAAGATCACGGCTCATTCAACTAGAGCTGTAGCTTTGTCTTGGGCCTTCAAGAATTTGGCCTCTATGGAGCAAATTTTTAAGGAGGCTACCTGGTCCTCCTTACACACTTTTATAAAATTTTACAAATTTGACGTTTTTGCTTCTGCGGAAGCTGTTTTTGGGAGGAAGGTTTTGCAGGATGTGGTGCCCCCAGATTAGGGTCTGCCTTTACCCTCCCGATTTCATTCAGTGTCCTCTAGAGCTTGGGTATATGTTCCCAACAGTAATGAATGAAGCCGTGGACTCTCTTCCCCTTTAGATGGAAAACATAAATTATGCTTACCTGATAATTTAATTTCCATCAGGAGGAGAGTCCACGGCACCCGCCCGTATCTCCGTGGGGCGGACCTAAATTTAATCATCTTCTGGCACCTTTTATACCCTGGTATTTCTCCTACTGTTCCTAGTTCCCTCGGCAGAATGACTGGGGGATGAGGGAAGTGGGGGAGGTATTTAAGCCTTTGACTGGTGTGTCTTTGCCTCCTCCTGGTGGCCAGGTTCTTTATTCCCAACAGTAATGAATGAAGCTGTGGACTCTCCTTCCCTCGATGGAAATGAAATTATCAGGATAGCATAATTTATGTTTTTACAATTATCCTAAAGAGGACAAACTCTCTAAATAGAAGCATCAAAAAGGATCCTATTGTAAATAATACTTTCTAAATCCCAGTTATAAAAGCCCCAGATTGGAAGTGCTCTCCTGCTGTCATTTGTTTTCTATATATGTGCACCTCAGTTTCTCTCATATCAATGTGATAGAATCCAAACACCACACAGGAATATACAGATCTATCCTCATACTGACCAGTTTACACAGCCATTCACCACCAAAGCACCCCCAGTGTTGTTTATTAATATGCCAGTGTTAGGAGTTGTACGTTTGTTTTACATAGGGGAGGAAATAATTAAATTTACAGAATAAAGAGTCTTTATATGAATAGAGTGTTAGACAATTATATAAACAAGAACATCAGTCTCATATGATTGACATCTGGGAGATATATTTATTGTGCACATCATATGGATAAACCTTTTATTATAGCAATAGCTGCTTAGCATTGTACATGTTATATACCAGAGGAATTACTGAGGGGAAACTGATTTTATTTAATGAGACACAATATCAGTAACCAGTACATACGTGATCATAATCAGTTTAATTTAAATGGCTACTATAACCTACATGTATACTGGGTATGTAATATGTGTGTCATGTGATCATAATCAGTTTAATTTAAATGGCTACTATAACCTACATGTATACTGGGTATGTAATATGTGTGTCATGTGATCATAATCAGTTTAATTTAAATGGCTACTATAACCTACATGTATACTGGGTATGTAATATGTGTGTCATGTGAACATAATCAGTTTAATTTAAATGGCTACTATAACCTACATGTATACTGGGTATGTAATATGTGTGTCATGTGATCATAATCAGTTTAATTTAAATGGCTACAATAACCTACATGTATACTGGGTATGTAATATGTGTGTCATGTGATCATAATCAGTTTAATTTAAATGGCTACTATAACCTACATGTATACTGGGTATGTAATATGTGTGTCATGTGATCATAATCAGTTTAATTTAAATGGCTACTATAACCTACATGTATACAGGGTATGTAATATGTGTGCCATGTTCTGTAACTTGATATTATGTCTGTTAGATGTTTTCATGTTAGTTAGAAGCCACAAGAACTGATAATAGCACATACTGTATATATAAAGGGAACATTATATGTCTGATAAATCCCTTTGTATCAAGAGCACAAGTGTTAGGTATATTTACACCATTGTGTGCATATATCATGTAATGCTGCTGTTTACTATATAATGATATACAATGTTTTTTCATGCAAATAAAAAGTCATTGTAATCCAGACCAGTATTTTGTGTTTTTTGTATAATTAAAAACCCAATATCACAGAGTAATTAGGAAAACATCATCAGACAGAAGTCAAATCTGACAGTGAAAGTTAAACACTGAAAATTCAGATAGAGCAGCAATTTTATCAAACTTTCCAATTTACTTCTATTATCGAATTTGCTTTGTTCTTTTGGTAACCTTTGTTATAGAGTAAACATAGGAAGCTGATATTATATGAGCTTAGGGGCGTGCACGTGTATTTAGAACTCTGTGCAGCAGTGTTTGTAACTATGTAAAACAATGCTATAAATATTCTTGCAAACTCTGCTGTCTGAAGACACATGCACGCTCCTGAGTTCACCTAGGATTATTCTTTTTACCTCTGTAATTACCTTGTATCTAAACCTCTGCAGACTGCCCCCTTAATTCAGTTCTTTTGACAGACATGCATTTTAGCCAATCAGTGCTCACTCCTTGGTAAATTCACGTGCATGAGCTCATTATCTATATGAAACACATGAACTAACACCCTCTAGTGGACAAAAACTGTCAAATGCAGAGGCGGCCTTCAGGGTCTAAGAAATTAGCATATGAGCCTCCTAGGTTTAGCTTTCAACTAAGAATACCAAGAGAACAAAGCAAAATTGGTGATAAAAGTAAATTGTTGTTTAAAATGACTTTATTTGAATCATGAAAGGTTTTTTTGGACTTGACTGTCCCTTTAAGTCTGAAAATTGTGTATTTTTTTTGTCCTGAAAACTAAAAGTGCACATAGCAGCATCACATATCTGTCCAGCAGTGGCTTCTTTTTGATCCAGGAGTTATATCTTACTATAAGGTATATAATGTCAAGTTGCTATGAATTCTTTCCGTTCCTTACGTACTTCACCTTTTTAGGTATTACAATCACTATATACTATATCTGTAAGTGTTTGTTTAGATATAAATATTCTGTTTTATTTATAAATTATATTATTAATTGAAGGATAAATGCAAAGCATTTTTGTATATCTATTGTTGTATAAAAATATAGTGAAAAAACCTCTACAAGATTATAGGAATAACTAGTGTTAAAGCCCCCGTGTACACGTGCCAAAATGTTTAAGGGAAGAAATATACCTATCCCTCTATCCCTATCCTTATATCCCTATCCCTCTATCCATTTATCCCTATCACTCCATCCCTATCCATCTATTCCTCTATCCCTAATCCCTATCCCTCTATTTTTCTGCAGTGTAGGATCCCCCTAACCCTCCAACCTCCCTGACTCCCCTCCCCTCAAACAGCTCTCTAACCCTCCCCACTCTAACAATTGCTGCCACCTTAGACAGCCGCCAGTACCTATAAACCCCTTTTTTATTATTATTTTTTTCTGTAGTTTAGTGGTACTACCACCAACCCCCCCCTCCTGCGATCAACATTTAGTACCCCCTGCACCCCAAACACCTTTTCTGTAGTGTAGCTGCACGATTCTTCCCTGTCCCTTTTTTCTGTAGCATAGGGCTCTCCCAGTCCCTCCCCCTCCTCCTTCCGGCACCAGTAGAAGATCGTTACAGACGGTAACACACAGTGTCACCGTCTGTAATGATCAGGCATCTGAAACAGGCAAATGAAATACAGCACCCACCACTCACAGAAACACGGAGAAGGCTTACCAAGCCCAGCAAAATCCACGAAGAAAAGTATTCTCCAGCTGTAATAAATAACAACCTTTATTGTGTATACAGGGTCCAAATAAGCAACGTTTCGGTTTCAAGCTTGACATATAGTTAACATAGTAGTGTTTAAATAGCCATAATGGCGCAGAATAATTGTGATTAACATCAATGTCGCCATCTAGTGGTAAAATAAATATACAATTCATATACGAAAATTTCTATGTATCCATTACAAGATAATTAATGTAACAGTTCCCCCTAGTGGTTAACAAATATACATGTGCAAATTTCCAAAATGAGGCATAAATGCAATCATAGTGCAATAAATTATTAAGAGATAATAAAAATCCATATACATCTAATAAGTCCTAATCTTAAGTTAGATTTCATATGGGAAATCACAATTCAATAAATCATTTTAAAACACACATATATATATATATATATATATATATATATATATATATATATATATATATATATATATATATATAAAACACAAGAATGGACCGCACTCACTGACTGGACTGGGTACACATCCTAAGCCACAGTAAACTCCACAGCACTGACAGACAGCTGCAAAGTTCCCAGCAACCCAGACAGTTAACCCCAGAGCAACCTGGGTGACAGGTCCGCAGGGAAGCATTACAAACATTATCAACACAACACACAGAAAACCTGTCACTCGCCAGCAGATTCACAGCAATGTTTAAAAGCAAAACTGGGGGAAGTCAGTTACATTTGGCACCGAAGGATCAAGCCCAGGACCACGACAAGGTCTCCCCTTTCCTGGGACCCCAAACCAGCACCCACACAATGCATACTTCCAAACAAACCAACTGGGAACCTCCCAGGGTGACACAGGCACTCGCCAGCAGATTCACAGTAATGTTTAGGGTCCCAGGAAGGGGGACACCTTATCGTGGTCCTGGGCTTGATCCTTCAGCGCCAAATGTAACTGACTTCCCCCAGTTTTGCTTTTAAACATTACTGTGAATCTGCTGGCGAGTGCCAGGTTTTCTGTGTGTTGTGTTGATAATGTTTGTAATGCTTCCCTGCGGGCCTGTCACCCAGGTTGCTTTGGGGTTAACTGCTTGGGTTGCTGGGAACTTTGCAGCTGTCTGTCAGTGTTCAGGGCTGTGGAGTTTGCTGTGGCTTAGGATGTGTACCCAGTCCAGTCTGTGAGTGCGGTCCATTCCTGTGTTTTGTATTTACATAGGGAGGTTACAAAAGCCTGTGTCACCCTGGGAGATTCCCAGTTGGTTTGGAAATATGCATTGTGTGGGTGCTGGTTTCGGGGTCCCAGTAAGGGGGAGACCTTGTCATGGTCCTGGGCTTGATCCTTTGGTGCCAAATGTAACTGACTTCCCCCAGTTTTGCTTTTAAAAATTACTGTAAATCTGCTGGCGAGTGCCAGGTTTTCTGTGTGTTGTGTGTGTGTGTGTGTGTATATATATATATATATATATATATATATATATATATATATATATATATATATATATATATATATATAAAAATGAATTCTCAGATATTAGTCAAATCGATGGAAACTCAGTATAGAAATAGGTTAATCATCAAATTATGAATTATAACTTAAATTTGCAAATAAATTACAGACTATAGCCTATTGAATGTATAGATGCATATTAAAAAAGGTCAGATGAAAAAAATATACAGAATATGCAGAAACAAAAAACATGTAGTAATTTATTATCTACCAGAAAGCTGTCCAGTTACACTCCCTATTGAGGCCTTTGGGCTATAAAGTATTAAATTAATTGATCCAAAAGGTCTCCCTCTTATTTAATAAGGCCTCTCTATCACCACCTCTTCTGGGCATATGAATTTGCTCAATAATTTGAAAGCGGAGCTGGTTAATGTTATGCCCCACTTTCAAAAAATGAGAGGAAACTGGGGCATCTTTGTGTTCAGAGATCCTTTCACGTGCCTCTCTAGTCAACTGCCCAATGTATAATAAGGAACATGGACACTTAATGGCATAAATAATAAATTTGGATCTACAAGTCAAATATTCTCTGATTTATATACTTTTAACCTGTATAAGGGTGGGAGATTCTATCTCCTTTAATCATGGAGTTACAATTGATGCATGATAGACAAGGAAACCATCCTGTGTGTACCCTGCCAGTAATAGTTATCTGAATGCATTTGCTACTACCCACATCAGCTTTAACTAACCGATCTTTAATGTTAGGGCTTCTTTTATAAGCTGGCATCGGGAGTTCTAAAAATGCATTAGTCCGGATAACATTTCTGCAAAATATGCCAGTATTTGCGTATAATCCTATTTATCTGGCTACTTCTGGTATTATATTGGGACACAAAAACCAATCTATCCGTCTTAGTTTTTTTTTCTTTTCTGTTTTAGGCACATATTTATTAGGCCTTGAAATGACATTTTCTCTTTGTGGACAAGTTCAGCAGGGTAACCTCTTTGTATGAATTTTTTAGACATCTGTTCTTAACGTAATTTTTTCAATTCGGTATCAGACACAATGCGATCTACCCATAACAATTGGCTTTTGGGTATAGCCTTAAAAGTAGAAGGTGGATGGAAGCTATTAAACAACAATGTGTTATTCTTATCTGTGGGTTTCGCATAAATATCAGCCTTCAAGCCATGCTCCCCTTTATAAATGTGTTTAGGAACTGAATAGATTGTTCATTCCATGTCAGAGTGAACTTAATCCCATTGACTGATCTATTAAGATCATCAATGAAGTCGAATCGGGAACCAATGTCGCCTAACCAAATGCCAAACACATCGTCAATGAATTGCCACCATATGGCTCCATATTTCTTGAACAATGAATGTTCATAAACAAATAATTCTTCATAATTGTTCATAAAAATGTTGACATAGGTTGGGGCAACATTGGATCCCATAGCTGTACCCTTTCTCTGAAAGTAGAATGTATCTTTAAAAAGAAAGTAATTAATGCAAAGTATAACTTACAGTAATTTCAGAAAAAAATTTGAGCAAAATTGTATTTATTATAACTGCCCAACACTTTCGCTACTGACGCAATCCCACTTGTATGTTTAATTGACGTATACAAACTTGATACATCAAGTGTAAACAAAATAACATTTTGACTCTGTAGGTTAAGCTCCTCAAGTTTCTTTAAAAAAATCATAAGTATCCTGGACGCGGAGCCTGGACGCGACTAGGATGGTCGCATAATCCCTGAGCTCCGTAACACTGGGACACATGTAGATCGCCAAACAGGCAGAAAACATCACTAAAGAAGCGGTGAGGTGGTGGAGATAGGTGGGAGCAGAGTCACTGTGTCACAACTGAGGCGCACGAACGGATATGTGGCATTATATATGCGATGTATAAGGGAGCCCGGGCGCCATCTTGGATAGCAGACTTTAGCACCAACACCACGCGGGAGGATTAATACACTTTAATACCCACAAGTAAGGCACACCATTATCAGGGGGCTCAGTTTTAACACCCTTGCATATCCGGAAACGACCCTACACATATTTCTACCATCAGGCCCACAATAAAGACCCTGGAAGTAGAGCTCTACATCCCTGCCTGAAATACCGGAGATATATGCTTTGTGAGACAGAGTATAGCACATGAATACTCCTTCCCTATAGGGTCAAATATAAACTTTGTTACAGAAAAAGGGGTAGGAGCTGAGGTATCGTTGTTGTGGGATATTGACTATACACCGTTTAAAGTCTGAATTTCAGAGGGGGACAAAGAAAAATAAAGCTGGGGAAAATACAAAAAAGACATTCTCAGGCATAACTTTTATTACTGATAATCTAGTTCCCAGAAACAATCTGCAAACATTGCATAAGCATTTAATACCCTTCTACTTCAAAATCACCATCTTTAAGCTACTGTACAGAAAGCATCATTGGAACATTCTTCCCCCTGTGACACTTTAAATCAGTTCTGTGGGCATTAATAATAAACACATTGTGACATTTGAAGATGGCTGCAAAAAAAACCTATAAAGACAATCAAAATCACTAAGAAAACTCCTGCAAGAGACTCTATAGTTGGCAACTTTTTCAACACACAGGCTAGAACATCAATGTCATCTGATTTGGGACTCCTGGGAACACCAGATAGAGAGCTGAGTTCATCAGGCTCTATCTCGCCTCCACATGACATAACCACACAAGTCCCAACCTCTTTACTGTCATCCCTTGCTTCAAAACAGGACATCGCTGAGGTTATAAGATCTTGCATCTGTTCTTAACTTAATTTTTTCAATTCGGTATCAGACACAATGCGATCTACCCATAACAATTGGCTTTTGGGTATAGCCTTAAAATCACCATCTTTAAGCTACTGTACAGAAAGCATCTTTAGAACATTCTTCCCCCTGTGACACCTAAGTTTTTATATTTATTCCAGACGGTACCAATACAGCTACCCCCTAGCTATCTAACTTCAATACAAACTATAGCTAACACATTTATATGGGCGCATAAAATGCCCCGCATATCAAAAAATACTTTGTATTGTAACAGGGATAATGGAGGCTTGGGTATTCCCAATCTTAGCTACTATAAACAGGCCGCGCAGCTAATTAGAATCATTGACTGGTGTAAAAATGAACAGAATAAAGAATGGGTAACCTTAGAGCACGACCTGGTAAATTCAAGAAGCATAGGAAGTACCTGCTGGCTTCCCCCACAGCTCAGGCAGCTAATTACCCCCGTCCCTGTGTTAATTCAAGACACCCTCTCAACATGGGATAGGCTAACCTCGACACAAAATGGAATATCGACCATACCCTCTCCGCTCACCCCACTTCTACATAAACCGAAATTCCCAATACATTTAGAGGAGTCTATGGAAAAACCCAATAATATTCACACATACTTGCACTGTTATATGGTGCAGGAACATGGGAAATTATTACCTAAATCATCTCTGATTGCGAAAAATATTCCTTTTTTTGACAGATGGTTCAAAATTCGAATATAATTAATAATAATTAGAGTCTTTAATTTTTAACTCGTATCACTTTATAAAAAAATTGTGAAAACAGCTCCTAAAATAGAAGTAACAAAAAAACCCAGATTCTTTTTTCCTTCACGAGACAATTGCTATATTTGACCATCGTTCTAAATATAAATTATATAGAAACTGTTTACCATAAGTATATATAAATTAATTCAACAAACAGTAAAAATAAAAATGTTTTTTATTTCAACACTTTGATGAATAAGATACAACAGCTGCACTTCACGCCAGTTTGAATTTTAAAGCCATTCCATTGGCTAAGACTCAATTGCCAGTATCCAATAACATTAAACCTTTACCCTTTATAAATGCTATCAGGAGTTACTTTGGGCATCTTGATAAAGGCTACGGCCGAAACGCGTAGAGTTGCCCACACTCTCTTTATACATTGTGTTTTGATTACACAGTTTACTGACCGGAGCCGGCACAGACTATTTCTTCACAGAAAGCCGCATCAAATTATTTACCTGCCGCCAACAATATAATCAGACAGGTAAGCCGGTAATGGCTCAAAGTCTCTAGCAGTGCCATTGATTTAAGACACACGGATCATTTTATATCTGCTACAGCATACAGCTATAGACTTTTACAACAAATTCTCAACTACAAACCTTGCAACGGATGTAAGTTGCTAACAAAGCACACTGAGATCACTCCAATTTGAGACCTGCAAAAGAACGTACCCCATGCTGAATGATATCTTTGGGACATCGTCACCTTAGGAAGGTTTTGCAGAAAACATCTTACCAGAGGATCCACAGCTATTACTAATAGCACATTTTCATCATAAGGTATTGCACATACCTTTCCGGATCACCCCTGCACTTTTAACCGCATAGAACGGATAACAACAATATCCAGGATCTACAGATATTACTAATAGCATTTCATCACCATTTGGTATTTGATATACCCCCTTGGAACTCCAGCTCATTCTATAAGGCTGATCTCAAGGCAGATATAAATCTCTATCCTTTTTCCAACGAAGTTTGCCACTTGCTCTAAGTAGTAGTGAAAGACACTACATCCAAAGGTATTTTTTAATCATTACTTTTATTTTAAGACATTATCTTCCAATTATTCAAGATATTATCTACCTATTTGTGTCCAAAAATAAGACGGCTATTTAGTGACATTTTCTATTTTTGTCTCCATTTCTTTGTCTCAATCCACTGCAGTGTGATATATCATTTATGTATCAAAGACATTTTTTAACAAAGTAATCCTTTACACAAAGATTAACATTTTCTTTTATTTATCGTATGAGCTCATATGAATTATTATTGTATCGAATTTTATACAACATTGTTTTTATATTTTTTTGAATATTTACTCCCGCTATCTCTTGTATTAAAAACATGCTTATTTAAAACTTATATTGTTTTAGTTGTAATTTAAAAATTTTGCATATCGCACTGAATAAATTACTAACATAACTTAGAAATCAAACTTACCCATTAATAAAATTAACAAATTCCAGTTTATCCAGTCATACTACTTATTTCTACAGACACAAGTAATATATACTATACTCACATATCTCTACAACTATTTAAAAAATTTAACAGCTCCCCTCACCTGTTTTAAATCATTGAATATTGAGGAAACTAGTCCTCTTGATATTAAAACTAGTAAACGTTTAAATTCTGTGATTACTCCAGAAGTTTTTCCAGTTCCTGGTGTTGTTTCTGATATGATTTCTAAGGAATGGAATAGGCCTGGTACATCTTCTATTCCTTCTTCAAGGTTTAAAAAAATGTATCCTTTGCCAGCAGTTACATTGGAGTTTTGGGAAAAGATCGCCAACGTTGATGGGGCTATCTCTACTCTTGCTAAACGTACTACTATTCCTATGGAAGATAGTACTTCTTTTAAAGATCCTTTAGATAGGAAACTTGAATCTTATCTAAGGGAAGCCTATTCATATTCTGGTCATCTTCTCAGGCCTGCAATTTCTTTGGCTGATGTTGCAGCTGCATCAACTTTTTGGTTGGAAAATTTAGCGCAACAAGAATTTGATTCTGATTTTTCTAGCATTGTTCGCTTGCTTCAACATGCTAATCATTTTATTTGTGATGCCATTTTTAATATCAAAATTGATGTTAAATCTATGTCTTTAGCTATTTTAGCTAGAAAAGCTTTGTGGCTTAAATCTTGGAGTGCTGACATGACTTCAAAGTCTAGATTGCTATATCTTTCTTTCCAAGGTAATAAGTTATTTGGTTCTCAGTTGGATTCAATTATTTCAACTGTCACTGGGGGGAACAGAGTTTTTTTGCCTCAGGATATAAAACGTAAGGGTAAATCTAAAGCTTCTAACCGCTTTCGTTCCTTTCGACAAATTAAGGAACAGAAACCTAATCTTTCCCCCAAGGAATCTGTTTCCAATTGGAAACCTTCTTCAAATTGTAATAAATCCAAGCCATTTAAGAAACCAAAGCCAGTCCCCAAGTCCGCATGAAGGTGCGGCCCTCATTCCAGCTCAGCTGGTAGGGGGCAGATTAAGATTTTTCAAGGATGTTTGGACAAATTCTGTCCGAAATCTATGGATTCTGAGTATTGTCTCTCAGGGGTATCGAATAGGATTCAGAGTAAGACCTCCTGTGAGAAGATTTTTTCTCTCACACATTCCAGCAAATCCAGTAAAGGCTCAGGCTTTCCTGAAGTGTGTTTCAGACCTGGAGCTTTCAGGGGTAATCATGCTGGTTCCATTTCAGGAACAGGGTCTAGGGTTTTATTCAAATCTATTAATTGTCCCAAAGAAAGGAAATGTATTCAGACCAGTTTTGGATCTAAATATTTTGACTATAAGGACTATTCTGCCTTTTGTTCAGCAAGGGCATTATATGTCCACAATAGATTTACAGGATGCTTATCTTCATATTCTGATTTATCCAGACCATTATCAGTTTCTGAGATTCTCTTTTCTAGACAAGCATTACCAATTTGTCGCTCTTCCGTTTGGCATAGCGACAGCTACAATAATCTTTTCGAAGGTTCTCGGTGCCCTACTATCTGTAATCAGAGAACAGGGTATTGCAGTGTTTCCTTATTTGGACGATATCTTGGTACTAGCTCAGTCTTTACATTCTGCAGAATCTCACACAAATCAACTAGTGTTGTTTCTTCGAAAACATGGTTGGAGGTCAATTTACCAAAAAGTTCTTTGATTCCTCAGACAAGGGTCACCTTTTTAGGTTTCCAGATAGATTCAGTGTCCATGACTCTGTCTCTAACAGACAAAAGACGTTTAAAATTGGTTTCAGCCTGTCGGAACCTTCAGTCTCAGTCATTCCCTTCAGTAGCTATGTGCATGGAAGGTTTAGGTCTCATGACTGCAGCATCGGACGCGATCCCCTTTGCTCGTTTTCATATGAGACCTCTCCAGGTTTGTATGCTGAACCAATGGTGCAGGGATTATACAAATATATCACAATTAATATCCTTAAATCCCAATGTTCGACTATCTCTGACTTGGTAGTTAGATCACCATTGTATAGTTCTAGGGGCCTCTTTTGTTCATCCAACCTGGACTGTGATCACAACAGATGTGAGTTTTTCAGGTTGGGGAGCTGTTTGGGGATCTCTGAAAGCACAAGGGGTTTGGAAATCTCAAGAGGCGAGATTACCATTCAATATTTTGGAACTTTTGGAACGTGCGATTCTCAGGGCTCTTCAGATTTGGCCTCTGTTGAAAGGAGAACCATTCATTTGTTTTCAGACAGACAATATCACTACTGTGGCATATGTCAATCATCAGGGTGGGACTCACAGTCCTCAAGCTATGAAAGAAGTATGCCGGATACTTGCTTGGTCAGAATCCAGCTCCTGTCTAATCTCTGCAGTTCATATCCCAGGTATAGACAATTGGGAAGCGGATTATCTCAGCCATCAGACTTTACATCCGGGGGAGTGATCCCTCAATCCAGAGTTTTCTCAGGTTGTACAGATGTGGGGTCTTCCAGAAATAGATCTGATGGCTTCTCATCTAAACAAGAAACTTCCCAGGTACCTGTCCAGGTCCAGGGATCTTCAGGCGGAAGCACTGGATGTGTTGACACTTCCTTGGTGTTATCAACCTGCTTATATTTTCCTGCCTCTAGTTCTTCTTCCAAGAGTGATCTCCAGCATGGCCTCACAGGTTCTGGTATGTGGATCTTGTTCGGATGTCCAGTTGCCAACCTTGGCCACTTCCATTAAGACCGGACCTTCTGTCTCAAGGTCCGTTTTTCCATCAGGATCTCAAATCATTAAATTTGAAGTTATGGAAATTGAACGCCTAGTGCTTAGTCATAGAGGTTTCTCTGACTCAGTGAATAATACTATGTTACAGGCTCGTAAATCTGTTTCTAGAAAGATTTATTATAGAGTTTGGAAGACATATTTCATGGTGTTCTTCTCATAAATTCTCTTGGCATTCTTTTAGAATTCCTAGAATTTTACAGTTTCTTCAGGATGGTTTGGATAAGGGTTTGTCTGCAAGTTCCTTGAAAGGACAAATCTCTGCTCTTTCTGTTTTATTTCACAGAAAGATTGCTAAGCTTCCTGACTTTCACTGTTTTGTTCAGGCTTTGGTTCGTATCAAGCCATTTATTAAATCCATCTCTCCTCCTTGGAGTCTTAATTTGGTGTTGAAGGCTTTACAGGCTCCTCCATTTGAGCCTATGCATTCTTTGGACATTAAAATACTTTCTTGGAAAGTGTTGTTTCTTTTGGCCGTCTCTTCTGCTAGAAGAGTTTATGAAATATCTGCTCTCTCTTGTGAATCTCCTTTTCTGATTTTTCATCAGGATAAGGCAGTTTTGCGGACTTCATTTAAATTACCTAAGGTTATGAATTCTAACAACATTAATAGAGAAATTGTTGTCCCTTCCGTGTGTCCTAATCCTAAGAATTCTTTGGAGAGATCTTCTTTACATTCTTTGGATGTGGTTAGAGCTCTGAATTATTATGTTGAAGCTACTAAAGATTTCAGGAAGACTTCTAGTCTAATTGTTATCTTTTCTGGTTCTAGGAAAGGTCAAAAGGCTTCTGCCATTTCCTTGGCATCGTGGTTAAAGCTTTTGATTCATCAAGCTCATTTGGAGTCGGGTCAATCCCCGCCTCAGAGAATTACAGCTCATTCTACAAGATCAGTCTCCACTTTGTGGGCTTTTAAGAATGAAGCTTCAGTTGATCAGATTTGCAAAGCAGCAACTTAGTCTTCTTTGCATACATTTACTAAATTCTACCGTTTTTATGTATTTGCTTCTTTGGAAGCAGTTTTTGGTAGAAAAGTTTTTCAGGCAGCTGTTTCAGTTTGATTCTTCTGCTTATGATTTAAGTTTTTCCTTTCTTCTATAAGAATAAACTTATATTTTGGGTTGTGGATTATTTTTTTTCAGCGAAAAATGGCTGTTTTTATTTTATCCCTCCCTCTCTAGTGACTCTTGCGTAGAGTTCCACATCTTGGGTATTGCTATCCCATACGTCACTATAGCTCATGGACTCTTGCCAATTACATGAAAGAAAACATAATTTTTGTAAGAACTTACCTGATAAATTCTTTCATCTTGGCAAGAGTCCATGAGGCCCACCCTTTTTTCATGGTGGTTATGATTTTTTTTGTATAAAGCACAATTATTTCCAAATTCCTTTCTTGATGCTTTTTACTATTAAAAATATTTGACCTTAAGTGCACTAATTGCACTAAGGGCAAACAGGATATAAACAGGATATAAGTGGCGTCTGAAAAGACTGAATGTGAAGTATGCTGAAACCTGGACAATGCACCTATTTAACATAACACGCTGGTTACTAAAAAAACCTACTATGGGTTAAAAATAAAGATAATTCTGTGAGGATAGGGACATATATATGTCTCACTAGTAATGTGCTTAAATATGTAGTATCAAATTAATGGGAATTATATAATAAAACCTAAAAATTAAAAAGTAAATAGTGAAAATTTAATCACATGTGAATAATACCAATACATAAAACTGATGTACAATTTCAATTATAATATAAAAACAATATAGAAACATAGATTACACTTAAAAGTTAAAAGTCCTGATTTATTGCCAAAAATTGTATTAGAAAAAAGCAGATCCAAAGCGATTCCTGCAGTGAGAAAAAGAGCGACAAGGGGATCTTGTCAAAGTATGCCAATGTTATACACTTTAAGGTGCTCACTTTTACTTACACCGTAAAGTGGAAATCATTGCTTGAACTGTTCCCAGAGGCTTGTGAGGGACTTTTTATTCCTTGCTGGATCTTAGACCGCTTCTTGCCCGGCAGTAGCTCCTATTAGCAATGTGGTCAAACTACGGATAATTCAAGAAGACAAGGAAGCAACAGATTGCTTCTTTTTTTCTTTTGCTTTTTTTCTGCTCAACACAACAGAGCTACGGAACCCGCTCAGGGCCAAACACAGCAGATACAGAGTAACGCGTTTTGGCTTCAGTGCCTTTTTCAAACTCTGTTAGACCAGAATATCTGCAGCTCTTTTATACCCCTCTAATTTTAAACAGACATGATACCAATATTGTATTTGGGAGATAAAATATAAAAAAGAGATATTCCGTTACTTCCTAGGGAACATCATTGGGATTTAATAGTTGGGTATGTTACTTGATATAAACTTAGTATTATAACCTCCAATTTACCTAAAACAAAAGAGTTGCAGATATCCGTTTACAACTCATTATCATAAATCTTTACTTATATCCGAATGTACACTAAAACATCCATAATATAAATATAATCATAGACAGAATTTTATTTAGATTAAAATGTGAATTAATAAATTTGAAATGTTCCTAACTTACTCTCCTATTATGGTGTTAAGTGCTATAAGGTGCTCAGTCTCTACTTTGTGGGCTTTTAAGAATGAAACTTCAGTTGATCAGATTTGCAAAGCAGCAACTTGGTCTTCTTTGCATACATTTACTAAATTCTACCATTTTGATGTATTTGCCTCTTCGGAAGCAGTTTTTGGTAGAAAAGTTCTTCATGCAGCTGTTTCAGTTTGATTCTTCTGCTTATGATTTAAGTTTTTCCTTTCATTTATAAGAATGAACTTATATTTTGGGTTGTGGATTAATTTTTTTCAGCGAAAAAATGGCTGTTTTTATTTTATCCCTCCCTCTCTAGTGACTCTTGCGTGGAGTTCCACATCTTGGGTATTGCTATCCCATACATCACTAGCTCATGGACTCTTGCCAATTACATGAAAGGAAACATAATTTATGTAAGAACTTACCTGATAAATTAATTTCTTTCATCTTGGCAAGAGTCCATGAGGCCCACCCTTTTTTTTATGGTGTTATGATTTTTTTGTATAAATTACATTATTTCCAAATTCCTTTGTTGATGCTTTTTTTCTCCTTTTTCTATCACCCCACTACTTGGCTATTCGTTAAACTGAATTGTGGGTGTGGTGAGGGGTGTATTTATAGGCATTTTGAGGTTTGGGAAACTTTGCCCCTCCTGGTAGGATTATATATCCCATACGTCACTAGCTCATGGACTCTTGCCAATTACATGAAAGAAAGGAATTTCTCAGGTAAGCTCTTCCATAAATTATGTTTTTTTCTTTTTTCCTGAAAAGTAAAACATAAGGCGCAGGTCAGTTTTTCTATATAGGTATAAGGAAATATCCCCTGTGAGGTTCTTCTTCTTTTTCTCTTCCCCCATCTTGCACAAAATAATAAAAAACAAACAAAAAAAGCAAAGAACATTCCTTCAGAAATAAATAATATACAGCAACTATGAGACAATACAAAACACTTTGACAAATGCATAAATGTCATCAAATGTTGTGGCATATGTTTAACAAAATAATATATCCTATAGAACCTAATATATGAGTGCCTTAGGTGTATAACCTCATTTTGTAACAAAAACTACAACCTTGAATTTCAAGGGTGACAAGAAAAAAAAAAAACTAATTTCCCTCTCCCCACTCTTCTAGGTTAACCATCTTGCAATTGTCGGTATCGCTCACCCCTACCTGTAAACACTGGGGTACTCATTCCTTTCTATAGCGTTTCTCAGAAACTCTGAACCCTAAAAGGGAGAAATAAGCTGAATTTGTAACTCTTTTGGATATGAGATAATAAACTTTCTCCATGTATTAATAAACCGTAATACGCATATTTCTAATAGTTTTCACTCCCTTAAATAGAATTCGCTGTAATATTATTTTATAATTTAAACACATTGTAACACAAGAAATAATAAATTATATTTTGGAGAAACAATAGAAATAATGATTAGTGATGTTGTGTTTAGGAAAAAAATAGTAAAAAGGATAACCATATGTGGTTATATGATTGTTCATGCCATTGGATCCTTATATGAGAGCATTGTTGACATCCTTTCAAAAGGGAATCCAAGAATTTGATGGAGTGGGTCTCTTCACCCACGGTTATGGGTGAAAAACAGTAAAAAAAAGGAAGAAAAACAATGCATTGCAACAAGAGAGTGGTTTCATCACAAAAAACAGTCGACTAGATTACGAGTTTTGCGTTATGAGGGGTGCGTTGCTAACTTGCACGTTATACTCACCGCTCACTTTCCTACAGCGCTGGTATTACAGGTTTTTACAAACCCAGCATTAAAAGGCAAGAAGTGAGCATAGAGCAAAATTGTGCTCCAAACCGCATTCCAATACCAGCGCTGCTTAAGTCAGCGGTGAGCTGGTTGTACGTGCTTGTGCACGATTTCCCCATAGACGTCAATGGGGACTAAATACTTACCTATAAAATATACCCTAAGCTAGCTACAATATAACTAATAGTTACATTGTAGCTAGCTTAGGTTTTATTTTTATTTTACAGGCAAGTTTGTATTTATTTTAACTAGGTAGAATAGTTACTAAATAGTTATTAACTATTTACTAACTACCTAGCTAGCTAAAATAAAGACAAATTTACCTGTAAAAAAAAAAATTAACCTAAGTTACACTTATACCTAACACTACACTACAATTAAATAAATTCCCTAAATTAAATACAATGAAATAAATTAAATACAATTACCTAAATTACAAAAAAAAACACTAAATTACAGAAAATTAAACTAATTACACCTAATCTAATAGCCCTATTAATATAAAAAAAATTAAATAAAAAAAAACCCTAGCCTAAACTAAACTACCAATAGCCCTTAAAAGGGCCTTTTGCAGGTCATTGCCCCAAATAAATCAGCTCTTTTGCCTGAAAAAAAAATACAAACAAACCCCCCCCAACAGTAAAACCCACCACCCACACAACCAACCCCCCCGAATAAAAACCTAACTAAAAAAACCTAAGCTCCCCATTGCCCTGAAAAGAGCATTTGGATGGACATTGCCCTTAAAAGGGCACTTAGCTCTATTGCGGCCCAAAGCCCTAACCTAAAAATAAAACAAACCCAATAAACCCTTAAAAAACTAACACTAACCCCTGAAGATCCACTTACAGTTTTGAAGATTTGACATCCATCCTCTACGAAGCCTGGAGAAGTCCTCATCGAAGCTGCAAGAAGTCCGCAACAAAGCCGGGAGAAGTCTTCATCCAAGCCAGGAGAAGTGGTCCTCCAGACGGGCAGAAGTCTTCATCCAGACGGCATCTTCTATCTTCATCCATCCGGCGCGAAGCAGCTCCATCTTAAAGACATTCGGCGCAGAGCATCCTCTTCAATTGATGTCTTCTTCCAGAATGAATATCTCTTTAAGGGACGTCATCCAAGATGGCATCCCTTAGATTCCGATTGGCTGATAGAATTCTAGCAGCCAATCGGAATTAAGGTTGAAATAAATCCTATTGGCTGATGCAATCAGCCAATAGGATTGAACTTCAATCCTATTGGCTGATCCAATCATCCAATAGGTTTGAGCTGGCATTCTATTGGCTGTTCCAATCAGTCAATAGAATTGGATCAGCCAATAGGATTGAAGTTCAATCCTATTGGATGATTGCATCAGCCAATAGGATTTTTTCAACCTTAATTCCGATTGACTGATAGAATTTTATCAGCCAATCAGAATCTAAGGGACGCCATCTTGGATGACGTCACTTAAAGAGATATTCATTCTGGAAGAAGACGTCAATTGAAGAGGATGCTCCGCACCGGATGTCTTGAAGATGGAGCCGCTCCACGCCGGATGGATGAAGATAGAAGATGCCGTCTGGTTGAAGACTTCTGCCCGTCTGTTTTCCAGGGTTCGTTGAGGACTTCTTGCTGCTTCGATGAGGACTTCTCCCGGCTTCATTGAGGATGGATGTCGGATCTTAAAAACTGTAAGTGGATCTTCAGGAGTTAGTGTTAGGTTTTTTTAAGGGTTTATTGGGTGGGTTTTATTTTTAGGTTAAGGCTTTGGGCCGCAATAGAGCTAAATGACCTTTTAAGGGCAATGCCCATCAAAATGCCCTTTTCAGTGCAATGGGGAGCTTAGGTTTTTTAGTTAGAGTTTTATTTGGGGGGTTGGTTGTGTGGGTGGTGGGTTTTACTGTTGGGAGGGTTGTTTGTATTTTTTTTTCAGGTAAAAGAGCTGATTTCTTTGGGGCAATGCCCAGCAAAAAGCCCTTTTAAGGGCTATTGGTAGTTTAGTTTAGGCTAGGGGTTTTTTTGTATTTTTTGGGGGGGCTTTTTTATTTTGATAAGGCTATTAGATTAGGTGTAATTAGTTTAAATATCTTGTAATTTGTTTTTTATTTTCTGTAATTTAGTGGGTTTTTTTTTTTGTAATTTAGGTAATTGTATTTAATTTATTTAATTGTATTTAATTTAGGGAATTTATTTAATTGTAGTGTAGTGTTAGGTGTTAGTGTAACTTAGGTTAGGTTTTATTTTACAGGTACATTTGTATTTATTTTAGCTTGGTAGTTAGTAAATAGTTAATAACTATTTAGTAACTATTCTACGTAGTTAAAATAAATACAAACTTGCCTGTAAAATAAAAGTCAAACCTAAGCTAGATACAATGTAACTATTAGTTATATTGTAGCTAGCTTAGGGTTTATTTTATAGGTAAGTATTTAGTTATAAACAGGAATTATTTAGTTATTAATAGTAGGTTTTCTTTAGATTTATTTTAATTATATTTGTTAGGGTTAGACTTAGATTTAGGGGTTAATAAATGTAGATAGGTGGCGGTGATGTTAGGGACAGCAGATTAGGGGTTAATAATAATATTTAACTAATGGTTGCAAGGCGGGAGTACGGCGTTTTAGGGGTTAATAAATGTAGGTAGGTGGTGGCAATGTTAGGGGCGGCAGATTAGGGGTTAATAATATTTAACTAGTGTTTGCGAGGCGGCTGGCGGGAGTACGGTGGCTTAGGGGTTAATAAGTTTATTATAGTGGCGGCGATGTCGGGAGTGGCAGATTAGGGGTTCATTATTTTATTATAGTGTTTGTGATATGAGAGGGCCTCAATTTAGGGGTTAATATGTAGATTATTGTGAAGTGTAAATAAATTTCTCATTTCGGCGGACCGGTATTAGCGTCATTTCCGGTTCTAGCAGGATAATAAGGAACCAAAAAGGAGACTTTATATAGGGGGATTGTGTCTTGATGTCTGGTTACTTGAATGGTCACTATGGAATGAACTTATAGTTAACCAATATAGGTTATAATAGACAGGAAGTTAAGTTATAATATCATTTCCGGTATCCGAAATGGCAAAGGTTATGTCATAATGAAAAGGCTGGAATATATGTCATAAGAGTGTTCTGCAGTCTTGTCGTTTACAGTGGCTACTGAAAAGAATATAAATGTTTCCATATACAATGTGTACTACAAAGAGTAATTTATCCACCAGAGTGAATAAATTTGTGACAGTTCCGGTTATCCTAAAGAATCTGATAACACATATATAAAAAATATATAGATTGTATAATTAATATAAAATGCCTAGAATAGTGGGTCAGTTATTCATCAACATGATCCTTTATAATATTAGGAGGACAATATATAAATAATTAAACATTAGAAAATCCAGCTTAAAATGAACCCTAATGGGTTGGGGCATTGGAAATATATAAGAGAATCCACCAATAATGGATAAAGAACCATAGTTTAAACCTATAAGGAATGCCATATATGGGGAGTGTATATAACCCTACGAATAATGACATATAGTAGGGTACAGAGCCTAACATTTAATAGATAGCATAGTGGATAAAAAATCCCTAAACTTGAAACAACACCTACTGATGGAATTAGCAAGAGGGGGGAAGGGGCGATCATGCAGGTTGGTATCATTATCCATAAACTCTAGATATAGTAAAGGACTCATATCTAAAGAAGTTAGATGGTCTTGGATTATAAAAGGGAAACTGCTTGTTATGATAACCAACAGATATAGGGATGGTCTCAAAGTGTTATAAGTTCATTCCATAGTGACCATTCAAGTAACCACACATCAAGACACAATCCCCCTATATAAAGTCTCCTTTTTGGTTCCTTATTATCCTGCTAGAACCGGAAATGATGCTAATACCGGTCTGCCGAAATGAGAAATTTATTTACACTTCACAGTAATAAGTAATGGTTCATTTGTTTATTGATTTGTTTATTTATATATTTAATGTTCATTGTATTTCATTTAAGACCTTTTTTATATAGATTATTTCCCTTCCAGGTCCATCTTTGACAATATAGAAACCGGAAGTGAGGACATATTCCCCACATACAAGATTTCCGTATAGTTTGTCAATATAGCAGTATGCTATACATCCAGTTCCTCATATCCCCAATTGTCTCTCTTACAAAAGTATACCTATCACAATTTGACTTCAATATGCTAATCCAATAAGCTGGATTTCTTCTATTTTCCCCTAAGTGTCACCTCGATAATTGCCGATACCGGAAGTGACGTCACACTCTCACTTCCGGTTTCGCGATATCGGGCAAGTCAATGCAAGTACATCTCTGCAATTGATATATCATCAAACTCAATCTACTCAATATATCTGACTAATACAACTAAATCATAGAGATATTGCCTTCTCATATATGAATATATGTATCCCTCTGCTATTTCCGAAACCTTAAGCGGTATTAAGCCGAAACCGGAAGTGATACCTGTGAACTTGGTACAAGAGAATACATTACGTTTATAAGATGTAAAACATCAATACTATTGTTAATATTATATAATCTAGATGTTATCATTCATTCTGATTACCATCATTAAGATATGTCTGTGTTTTATCATCTTTTAGTCATTTCTAAACAGTTTTTTATCAGGTTGTACCCATGATGCATTTCAACAGGAAGTGGGTGGCCCAAAAAGAGTGATTTTGGTGCCCAAACACATCATAGCTTACCCTATAAAAGGCCACTTAATGCCACAATTTTTATTGTCTTGAAAAAGGCCTTGCATAGGCCGAAACGCGTCGACATTTGGTAAGCACATTTTTAATAGAGCTTTGATTTTTTGATCTACACTATGTCTTTTTATTTATTTTTTCCTAGGATTTTTTATTGTTTTACCAAGGATACAGAGCACCAAAGGACCACATTGGAGGATTATTCACTTCTTTTTATATATATCTTTTTTATATATATATTTTTTATTCTTTTTTGTGTACACATTTTTAATATAAATATATATATATATATATATATATATTTTTTTTTATTTTTTTTCACCAAGACACTCACTTTTATTTTTATTTTTGTTGTTATTTGTTTATTTTTGCTACACCAGTCTTGTCACGTCATGTTTTCTCACCATTTGGATGATTTATTGGGATATCACATTACTTTGAGAACTTATTGACACTTTGACATTTTACTCCCCTGTGTTGGACTATTATCACATTTATTGGACACCATTGCCCCAAAACTTCTAGATAAAGCTTCACACACATATATATGGTGCACTGTACTTCCTCCATCTGCCTGGGGTGTTCAAGGTGGGTGCCCTGTAGATCCTCTGTCATCCACCCCAAGTAAACCTTGTGGGTAATGAGGTTTATGAGGGTGGTTTTGCTCCCCTTAAAACAACCAAGCCGGAGGGAAAAAATATAGTGAATATGAGGGAATTACAGTGCATCGTATAAAATTTTAGAATACTAGCTTCGGGGGTTGTAGTAAGTGATGAACAAAATGGCTGCAGATAGTGTAGACCATGCTGTTTTCAAATAGCATTTATAGCTTTATCCAGAAGTGTTTGGGTAATTTTAGGATTACCCAGGTAAAGCCAGATGTATGATCTTACATTGGGCTTTATTTAGAGCCACTAGGTAATATCAATTTTACCTAGGTAATCCTAGGATTACCTCATTTCTGACTTTACCTGTTACATATATATATAATGTTTTTGTTTTTTTTTAATTCTAGATTGACCCTTCAGTTACCAGATTACCTTTATTTCAAGTTCACAATTTTGTTAAAAAAATAAAAAGATTTATTCTGTAAAATCATTTACGGCTAGATTACGAGTTTTGTCGGTAAAGCTGTGCGTTGCTACCGCTCAGTTCCAGCTCACCTACAAACAACGCTGGTATTACAGTTTTTTTTCAACCCGGCGTTAGCCTCTAAAAAGTAAGCGGAGAGCAAAATTTAGCTCCACATCTCACCTCAATACCAGCACTGCTTACAGTAGCGGTGAGCTGGAAAAACGTGCTCGTGCACGATTTCCCCATAGGAAACAATAGGGCAGATTTGGCTGAAAAAAACCTAACACCTGCAAAAAAACAGCGTTCAGCTCCTAACGCAGCCCCATTATTTCCTATGGGGAAATACATTTTATGTCTGCACCTAACACCCTAACATCAACCCTGAGTCTAAACACCCCTAATCTTACACTTATTAACCCCTAATCTGCTCCCCCAATGTCGCCGCAACTATATTAAATTTATTAACCCCTAAACCTAAGCCTAACCCTAACACCCCCCTAACTTAAATATAATTTAAATACATCTAAATAAATTTACTAGTATTAACTAAATTATTCCTATTTAAAACTAAATACTTACCTATAAAATAAACCATAAGATAGCTACAATATAAATAATAATTATATTGTAGCTATCTTAGGATTTATTTTTATTTTACAGGCAACTTTTATTTATTTTAATTAGGTAGAATAGTTATTAAATAGTTATTAACTATTTAATAACTACCTAGCTAAAATAAATACAAATTTACCTGTAAAATAAACCCTAAACTAAGTTACAATTACACCTAACACTACACTATAATTAAATTAATTACCTAAACTAACTACAATTAATTACAATTAAATTAAATAAACTAAATTACGGAAAAACCCCCACTAAATTACAGAAAATAAAAAAGAAATTACAAATTTTTAAACTAATTACACCTAATCTAATCCCCCTAATAAAATAAAAAAGCCCCCCAAAATAAAAAAATTCCCTATCCTATACTAAATTACAAATAGCCCTTAAAAGGGCTTTTTGCGGGGCATTACCCCAAAGTAATCAGCTCTTTTACCTGTAAAAAAAAATACAATACCCCCCAACATTAAAACCCACCACCCACACACCCACACACCCAACCCTACTCTAAAACCCACCCAATCCCCCTTAATAAAACCTATCACTACCCCCTTGAAGATCACCCTACCTTGAGACATCTTCACCCAGCCGGGCAGAAGTGGTCCTCCAGAGGGGCAGAAGTCTTCATCCGATCCAGGCAGAAGAGGACCTCCAGATGGGCAGAAGTCTTCATCCAGGCGGCATCTTCTATCTTCATCCATCCGGAGTGGAGCGGGTCCATCTTGAAGCCAGCCGACGCGGAGCATCCATCCAGACCGACGACTACCCGACGAATGACGGTTGCTTTAAATGACGTCATCCAAGATGGCGTCCCTTGAATTCCGATTGGCTGATAGGATTCTATCGGCCAATCAGAATTAAGGTAGGAAAAATCCTATTGGCTGATGCAATCAGCCATTAGGATTGAGCTATACAAATATACACAAAACAAAGTCTAAGCACCAAGGGAATGTCGCTAGGTATTCTTAGTAACCTGGGTTAGGTATATAGTTTAACCGGATTTAAAAGCACCGTTACTTTAATGGACCTGCCTTGGTCCTAAGACAAATCTGTATATATAAACAATGTCCCGGTCTCACTTGTTGAGATTGTAACAATGAACCAAAAGGTTATGAGACATAATGTTAAAGCAAACAGTTCGCTGCTATAATTCAGGGTAAACTTGTGTATTATCTTACCCACTCTCCGCCGAATGCAGCTGCTGTAAATAAGTAACTTGCCCGTATGTGTGTGTCGGTCCACAGGAGTACATACACTGACTATCCTTAGTCGTGCTCCCTCCTCGATCACTCAGAAAAACGGCATGCACTGCTTTACTGCTGCAACAGACTGTGGTGATGTAAAGCTGCGTCCTCGTCAAATTGAAGGTGTTGGTCCACAGGAGCAGTTGAACTCGCTTGGTTGGCTCCCTCCTCGAACACTCATATGACGGCTCTGACGTCCAAGATATCTCTCTTTACTCTGTCGCTTCACTTCTTTGCGGTGCTTACCGGAACTTGCTAACTCACAATTACTCACAATTACTTTACCTTTGAGGGGGTCTTTTACCTTCAGAGATTTGGGACAGCTATGGGGGCAAAATTTGCCCCCTCCTATGCCAACCTGTTTATGGGTTGGTGGGAGCTGTCCCACATCTATGGATGTCAGGACCCCCTCTGAGATAGGATAATATACTACAAACATTTCATTGATGATCTCATATGCATATGGGATGGTGAAGCTGACAGTGCAAAAGAATTGGTTTCATTACTAAATACCAATGATGTTGGCATACAATTCACTTTTGAGTGGGCAAAGTATGAAACACATTACTTAGATGTCCAACTAAGAGGTAAAGCAGAGGGCTCTATAGAAACAGAAGTATATGTCAAACCAATTACAAGCAACACCTTACTACATGCAAACAGCAATCACCCCAGAAGAGTTTTTGGTTCAGTAGCAAAAGGCCTATTCACCAGATTGAAGAGGAACTGTAGTACAGACCAACTATTTGAAAAACATGCACACATCCTATCAAATAAATTAAAAGCCAGGGGCTATTCAAAAAATTTGATTAAGAACACCAAGGAAACAGTGTCAAAAATAAAGAGAGAGGATCTTTTAAAGGATAAAATGCATACAAGGCAAAATAATGGTGGGGATGAAAGGGTTACGTTTGTTACACAATACAGTAACCAGTATCACCAGATTTGTAAAATCATCCCAAAACACTTACCTATGCTACAAGCAGAGGATAAATTAATTAATACAGTGAAACAGGGTTGCAGATTTTCCTTTAAGAAGGGTATGTCCTTTGGAAATAAAATAGCAACACGTTTAAAAGAAACTGAGATTATAAAAAGTTCTTGGCTTAGAGTAACAGGTACTTACCATTGTAGCAATCACACATGCAAGGCATGTGAGTTTCTACAACCAGGAAACCAGTTTAGAAGTTCTCTCACAGGACAGACATTCAGCCACAAGATGTGCTTCAACTGCAGACAGAAAAATGTAATTTACTTATTAACGTGTGTTCTATGTGACCTATAATATGTAGGACTCACCACAAGGGAAGTACGTGAAAGGATTAGGGAGCATGTTTCCAGCATTAAAAAGGGCACACTAACAACAGCAATGGTACAACATTTTAAAATGAAACTTCAAAGTAACCCAATCTCCCTCAAATGGACAATAATAGAGAAACCCACAAAAGGAAAGACATGTACAGAAAATTTCTTTTCACTAAGAGAAGTATTCTGGATATATAAACTTAAAACCAGGATACCAACAGGCTTAAATAGTGAGTACGATTTAATCAACTTTTGGCAAATTTAAATAGGACCATGTGTTTTTAAATGACTATGAACTCAGGGATAAAAACAACCTACCCAAGTAGAAGAGTTCTAATATTAAAAACTAAAATTGAAATCAAAATTGAAATTAAATATATAAAAAATTCATCTAACATAATAATGACAAAGATAGAGGGTAGAATACATAATCATTGAAATAGGTAATCTGATTTAGTCGTCTTCAATATGACCACTGTGAAGGAGTACAGGTAGGATCAAGATTACATCTATGACATATGTTTAATATCAATTTATACTTATATATCTATTGTATATTTCACTGGTAAATAGGTCAAATGTAATATAGCATGTACTATTGTCAATTTCATCTGAGAATGCTTTCAGTTGGCATAACATTAGAGTGTTTTATACGCTTGCAGTAAGTGGAAAACTTTGGAGTGCCATAATGACATTCTTTACCTATGCACTTATAGGATAGACTTAATAAGCTTGAGCGAGACTTAGGGCTCAGCACTGTTAGTGAAACCGTTTACATTTATTTATTTACTTAATTCAGCATCAATTTTTAATGGAATGGAGAAGTCATAACTAAATTATCTAAGTAGTGATTTAGTGTTGTTAATATAGAGCAGCATTCTGTTAATGCCTGTTTTATAATTTTTAAATTTTAAATATAAATTTAAATTTGAATTAAATAAATAACATATCGGCTAAGCTATAGAAATGTTCAGCAAGAGCATCAGTGACCGTATACATGTATATATAAATAACTCAATTTGAGATCGGCACAGGTGCAACCCTAAATGTCTAACATCCAAAGGATTTGCATTCTATTTATAGATTATAGCATAGATATCAAGCTGTATAGAAACATTTATATATTATCTGATTTCACTCCAATTCAACACTGCACCTGTTCAGGTAGACAAGGGGGTGGTTTAGACACAGACAAGCATCCTATCAGGTAGCTAGCAGTTCAATTGTTTTAACCAATCACAATGTGGTGGGGATTTTAAAATGCCCTGTGTTTGTAAATTCCTTAAGCTATGACTACGGCTGTTGCCGAAACTCGTAAGCAAGAGGAATACTAAGCTATCTGTAATGTGTTGTCTTATCGTATGATGTTTTATGGAAGCCAACGAGCTAAATAAAGGTTTTACATATATCGAATATACCTGGTGCTCCTCATTGATCATTGGATTCAGATATCATATACGATTAGGATTGAGCTTGCATTCTATTGGCTGATTGGAACAGCCAATAGAATGCGAGCTCAATCCTATTGGCTGATTGGATCAGCCAATAGGATTGAACTTCAATCCTATTGGCTGATTGCATCAACCAATAGGATTTTTCCTACCTTAATTCCGATTGGCTGATAGAATTCTATCAGCCAATTGGAATTCAAGGGACGCCATCTTGGATGACGTCACTTAAAGAGATATTCATTCTGGAAGAAGACGTCAATTGAAGAGGATGCTCCGCACCGGATGTCTTGAAGATGGAGCCGCTCCACGCCGGATGGATGAAGATAGAAGATGCCGTCTGGTTGAAGACTTCTGCCCGTCTGTTTTCCAGGGTTCGTTGAGTATAATGTAGGTGGCGGCGGTGTAGGGGGGGCAGATTAGGGGTGTTTATACTCGGGGTACATGTTAGGGTGTTAGGTGAAGACATTACCATAGGAATCAATGGGATATCGGGCAGCAGCAAACATGAGCTTTCACTGCTTTCAGACTCCCATTGATTCCTATGGCATCCGCCGCGTCCAGGGCGGTGGATTGAAAACCAGGTACGCTGGGCCGGAATAGTGCCAAGCGTATCTGCTAGACATTTGTTAACTAGCAAAAGTAGTCAGATTGTGCCGAACTTGCATTCGGAACATCTGGAGTGACGTAAGCATCGATCTGTGTCGGACTGAGTCCGGCGGATCGTATGTTACGTCACTAAATTCTACTTTTGCCGGTCTGTAGGGTTTGATAACTAAGGCGAATCAGGCTCGCCACAAATACTCTGTGGAATTCTAGCGTATTTGTGGTTGACGGCTTGATAAGTAGATGCCTATATCTGGATCAGTGACCAACTATATATTAAGTGTGGGACATTAAGGATATATGTTTAAGTCCCCTATTATACCCAATGGCCATTGGTGGATGTTGTTCTGTTATTATGTGCCCAGTTGAGTAATTAATCTGTTTTTCATTTCAGGGTAACAATCAGTGACGTGCAGTGACGTCAGCGGCTAGTGAGGCACTGACAATGATACGCACAAGAATCACACACACATATATATGTATACATGTGTGTGTATATATATATATATATATATATATATATATATATATATATATATATATATATATATATATATACACATACATACATACACACACACACACATATAAATATCACTAAATTACTGGCACCAACAAATATTTTGCACCTGAAAAGAGTTAGTTATGTTCACCTACAGCACAGGGCTCATCAATTGTGACCCTCCAGAGGTTTTGGAACTAGATTTCCCAGCTGAAATGGTGGCTGAGCATTATGGGAAATAGCACATAACACAAGTACTGGACTCACACACACAGACCCACACACACTGAAATAGACCCACACACAAACAGATGCACACACAGAGACAGACCCCCAAACACAGACAGAAACACACACTCAGACAGACCCCCCACACACACAAAGACACACACAGGGACAGACCCACAAACACAGACCCCTACCAAACAGACACACACATGCACACACAGACCCACACAAACACACAGGTATACACACAGGGACAGACCCACACACACACACACACCCCAAACACACACACAGAAACATCCACACAAATAAACACAGACCCACTCACACAGACCCCCAAACACACAGACATACAGTCACACAAACACAGACACACACACATCCACAGACAGACAAACCCACACACACAGATCTATACACACACAGACCCCCCCAAACCCACACAGACAGTAACACACACACACTGTACATATCAAGTGTTGTGTTCTGGCTCATGCAGGGATAAAGGAGGGGAGTTTTTAAAAAATAAAATAAAAACAGGAATAATTCAATATATAGTAAAAGATAAAGCACTACTAGTACCACTGAGCACTCTTCACTAAGTTCACTTGACTCAATGACAAACAGACTTGTATACTAAGCTTACAAATGCACACACAGTGTTTATAAAGAGCCATGTGCTTATTTATATTTAATATTTATATTTATTTTAAAAAGCATAGAGTTTAATGCAATTTGTAAATACTAAATATGCAAATCCAGTACTCATAACTCATGGAAATAGATAAATATTTGGGGTTAGAGATAAGAGATGTGGTTATTTTTAGGGTTTGGGATAAAGGCTAAGAAAAGTTTTGCAATCCATAATCAGCAGCAATTTTGCAAGCTACATTTCTGTGCTGATTTTCACTGTAATATCTTTACATTTTCTCCCTATTTCCAATAAGAACCAGAGCTACAAATCAGCAAATTCATTCTATTCCCCCAGAAAGGACAGGAATGACCCAGGCACAATGGGAAGACAATTCTTCTTTAACTTTAAATGTGAACTGCATGCATTAGTGATGTGCTGTGTGTGTTGCAATGCAAACTGACATGTGGAAATGTAATATGAGATTTATTCTACACAATAGCTAGCTGTGTAGGGAAGGCTTACAAAGGCAGGCAGAGTGCTCTTAATTTACAAGGTGCCAGAGCTACTGCATTCCATTGATAAGCAGTGTTCATTAAAATCCACAGGCATCAAAGAGGTTAACTAGTAATTGATAACACAGAAAATAGTGCACTCCCTAAATACATACATGCACCTTTTCAAGTAGAGATCCACAATCCAAGAGAAAACACAGGTTAGAGATAGAGTATTCTTACATAGCAAAGTAAGAAGAAGGGCACATTCCTTACATAGCAGCACTAAGCAGCAGGAGGATGACAGGCTCTTCCCTGAGAACGAAGGGGTTGTAAATGCAGGGCTGGGCTACTGAGGGAAGGATTTGATTTATAGGTGTTCTCTTATCAGGCAGCGTTCCCACTTGTCATATAACAGCTGCCGTTGTAGGCTGCATTTCCCCTCAGTTCTAAATCACTATATTGTGCTAAGGCAGCAGGCTCTGTTTGTTAGTTAGAGCCGTTACAGGAAAGTGCTGAGCTCAGTATATGGGATTGCCTGAGGTCCCTAGCCCCCTACTGACTTCACAACAGTGTGTGTCCACCGGCTGCAATATACTTTATTTCAGGATCATCTCTCCTCCTGGGCACTCTGTGTTGTTAAGCAAGTTCTCACTGCAGCAGTATGGCTATGTGATGATCGTGGCATGATGTTATTTTTTTCCTGATCTAAGGGACTGAAGATTCAGAATCATTAGCATTTCCCATTAGAAAATGCTAATGATTCTGAATCTTCAGTCCCTTAGATCAGGAAAAAAATAACATCATGTCACGATCATCACATAGCCATACTGCTGCAGTGAGAACTTGCTTAACAACACAGAGTGCCCAGGAGGAGAGATGATCCTGAAATAAAGTATATTGCAGCCGGTGGACACACATTCTTCTGAGTGACTGCTCTAGTCTGTTGGCCTGGCTGAGAGGGTATGCGAGTGACTGTGAGTGTGTATAGCATGGGGGGGGAGGGGATTGGGGAATAGACCTTGATGACCCAAATAAACTGTTATTACTTACCGGTCTGTTTACTCTGACACCGGTCTCTCAGACAGTCCACTCTCTTGCTGCAGCTCCCCCTGCTCACTATTTCCCGCCAACAGCCGTCCCAGTCACTGCTTCAAACAAGCCCGGCCGGCACGCCTCCCTAGCAGCACTGATGCTGATTGGCTGTGGTCACCTCCATCTCATAGCGGCGGTTAAGAGAACCGCCTCTATTGGAGAGAGGCATGGGCCCGGTGAGACACCACTGGGTGGCGCTAGCTCATAGTGAGCACTAAACAGTAGCTTGCATCCATGTTGCGCAATTAATGGAGGGCAGAGGAGCAGCTCACTGCCTCTTAATTGCGCAACATGGATGGGAATGGATGGTATTGCATCTGTGGAGCCGGCAAGGGGGGGGGTATTGTAGCTGGGGGGGGGCGTGGTCACAAAATGTACAAAAAAAATTACACAAACTTTTTTTATTTTTTTTAATCATAAATAAAAACTTCTTTTTCTGATTGGACAGGGTAGGCACTGCCTCCCTTGCCTCCTATTACTGCACGTCACTGGTAACAATTAATTTTATATATTGGAATCTGTTAGCCCTATTGAGGTTTTTTACCTGTATTATACAAGTTTAATAAACTTATATTTCTTCATTCAAGTTTAATGAGACCTATGTGGGGAGGGGAGCCTGTCATCTGTGTGTTGGTCCCCTCATCCGGATTACTTAGGGTTTTATACCACTTCTATTTTAGGATAGTCTATGTATAAGTACCGGCTAGAACATACTCTTTTTATATGAATATATATATATATATATATATATATATATATGTATGTGTGTGTGTGTGTGTGTGTGTGTGTATATATATGTGTGTGTATATATATATATATTATATACATATATATATGTATGTGTGTGTGTGTGTGTATATATATATATATATATATATATATTTCCACTGTGTATCTGCACTCACAATTCAAAGATAGTCAGCAACCAGGGTGCTCAGTCAAAATTTCAATAAGTATCAACAAGTAGGGACTGCACTCACTGGATTCAGTTCAAATAATACCTTATTTATTCAATGGTGACGTTTCGGGGTACGCAAGCCCCTTCCTCAGACCAAACACAGTGCACAAGAAACAAAGTGACTTTAAACCCAAATAAACCCCTCCCATCTTACATTCCAAGAAATTGCGCCAAAACCGTATCCATGGAGACCAGGTAGTTACCTGGCAACCATGTTACACATACAATTTAAGGCATTCAAATAACAGTGGTGTGATTATTACTTCCTAACTGTTAATAAGACAAAAAGAAAACCAGTGTATAAACATTTATGTGTATAAAAACTGTGAAGACATCATGCTTAATATATACCTTTAAAATTCAGTATATCAAATCATATACAATATAGGTAAAATCATTTGAGTAAATATATAAACCCCTCTGCAACAACATAGCTTATTTGTTCAAGTTTACACACTAATCGGTGTATTATTCGGCACCAGATAATGTTAGGCTGTTTAGACACAGTTACAGTTTGTGTGGCTAAATGCAATTATTGCAAAGATGAGCTTCATATTTAGTGTTAGAGAGAATAAATGTTATCATTTAATATAGACATTTAACCTTTGCTCAGTGAGTTAGGGATTAATGGAATGATCATATCGGATTAGGTATAATATTAGTTACTCACTGTATATTATGAATTGCTGCTAATCGTTCACCAGCTGCTGCGCTGTTCAAAGAGTCTATAGTGTGTCAGTTGGGCGCAAGTTACAGACTCAGCCAATCAACGGTTTGTTTAGTCAGCCGCATGGCTCATTAGCATACCGTGACGTCACCGGGCTTTGCCACTAGACTCTGTAGTAGCGTGGCTAATTTGCATATTGAGATCGTACCTGTCTGAGCGTGATTTTCAATACTGTTTACGCTCAGTGTTTATGTGCTTTGTAGTGCTAACGTGGTGTCCTAATGTTGCAAGCGTAGTTCATAAGTTATATGTTGGAGCCCAACATTTACCTTGTATGCCGTATGTGTGAATATAGCGGGACCGATTAGGGACACAAAAATGTCAAACAGCCCCTGTTAGATCAATGCCTATCTTAGTTGGTTAGTCACCTGTGTGAGTGTAATAATGCTAATATAGGACTCCTGTGTGTTTAAGTTTGATATCATATGGGACTGCAGGGAATGTTCCATCACTAACACTGTGTTCCATGTTTGTTGTATATAGGCAATATTATTATAAAAGGTCTATCAGTGCTATCAGATGATACATGTTATAAGGGGCATATAATATCACTGATCCCTGTTTAGTGTCTATTCATCATGATATTCTTGATCAATAAGTTAAGTGCCTAACCAAGATATGCCATCATAGTTATAATTGCACCTCATATATTAGTCATCATATGTTAATATCACCCATACTGTGTTCTGAGTTAGAGGTAAAGTAAGTTATATGCCATGTGCCTCCCCAACCTAGGGGTATATTTAGTTATAGACCTCATAGATAATCATTGGTCTGTCCCATCACAAGTGGCAAT